>NC_056726.1:1865067583-1865360147 GCF_019279795.1 Protopterus annectens | reverse complement strand
GGGTATGTTTTGACTATGGAGTCACCTATGACAAGTATGTTTGGTGTTGTATTTGGATTTAAGGGCTGTGACTGCTTTGCACACTGCTTTTGTGGTTTATGTGTTGCTTGTGGGGTGTCTTGAGGTAGCAGTTGTTTGGGTGTCTGCTTGGAGGCCTCTGCTGTTTAGGTAAACTTTTACCAGAGCCTCCAGTATTGGGTCTTTTGTGTGTTTATGTGTTTGATTCAGTGGTGGTAGCATTATGTGAGGCTGGTTTTGTGGTGTGTGTAGTTGCCTTGTCCTCCTGTCTGGTCTTGCCAGTCCTGAGTTGAGAGAGCTCAGCCTCCAGTTTGGCTAAATAAGCTGCATCTCTACGCAAGTATTTGTGTTATGTGGGAGGAGGAGAGGGGTTGTCTGTGTACATGAGGCAGTTATAACATTGCCTAAAGATTCCCAGATTCACCTCAGCTGGACCGAGAGGAGATTGACAACTGACCTTTGGACATGCTAGAATAATATTGGGAATTCCTTAATAATGAGTGAAACAAGGGCCCCAGGAGTGGGGAGTGAGGGTGCTAGTGCTTTTACAATTTTAGTGCTGACTTATATAATTGCTTTAGTGAGCAAGTGCCAGGTAGCAGGTGCAATGTGTTACAAGTAACTAAATGCAAAAACGACAAACAGTATCTTTCTTTCAAGTGAAACAAGGAAATAAGTACAGTAAGCAATGCAGATATCACTAGTGATCCACAGAAGCGCTCTTGTAAGCCGCTTGGCATTATTAGGTGGAATTAGCTTCCAGGGAAATAACAAGCAAACAAACAACAAGCATATAAACAAAGCTAGATTCAGCAGGCCTGGATCTAGTCTATGCTAGGAACGAAACAAGGTGTACCAATTTCAGTAAGATACAGTTCAAATATTCAGGCACTATAAACCTTTAACCAGAAATTCCCAGCTCAGAAGGGCAGAGTCCAGCCTATTCTCCCACAAGAGTGCAGACCACGAACCTTCTTAATGTAAAATAACTGTAAATGCCAATAGACATAACTAATGTTTGCCTAACATAACAGTAATGCTATGTAACTTGTAATACTTACATTACACAGTTATTGGCACAAACTCCCACAATGCAAATCATAATTGCACAGTGGGCCAACCTTCGTCATGTTATTCTCAGTAATACACCCATACATATGGCTACTGTTACAATATATCAGTATATAATATCCCCTGTTATAGCACATACTTGATGGACCGACCCTGCCACTGACAATGGCTGGGGAGGAATATTTGTGTTCAAAGTCCTTATATAGCATCCCTTGTGGTGTATGCGGTGTTTGCCTTGTGACCTATAGCAGTACACACATAAATACTACAAGCTGCTACTATGCTCAACAATACATCACTACAAGATAACTGTTTTACACTATATGGATTGCGTGCACAGAATTTAAATATTACAGAACAGGTACTAAATACACAGACATACTGAGTGTTCTACATACCTTGTTAGTAACCCGAGGTGTCGTTGACTGTTGATTCAATTCTTTTCAGTTTGTGTTTCAATCTTCTTTGTAACGTTCTGCTGGTATATACAGATGTTTTGAATGTGTGATAAGCCATCCTTTTCTAGTTAAATATTGGTAGCATGTGGTATCCTGACCACTAATTGGTATTCCAAAGTAGTTAATTAGATGCACATCAGCTGTGCAGCTACTCCATTAGCCGATATCATGGCAACAGTGGTGAATAACTGAGTACTCCTTTGGGCGTTGTCTGTTTGCCTTACTTTCGAGGAAGATGGCCTGGATGTGTTGTTTGTGATGTATTTCAACAGATATATGGAGAAAGACAGAGATATATTAGCTTCATGACTCCCGTGGATTGTGTGTAATGGCTAGCCGATTTTGTTCTACATGTGAGTACAGCTGTTATATTTCAGAGCATTGCTACTTATGCAGGGTTTGTTTCTACCTGATAATTCTGCAGATGTTTAAGTCTGGCAAGGATGTTTGGGCAGCTCAAGGCTGTATGGTTACGCATGAAATCTTATGTGGTTCACAGTGTGCTCACCAGACATCCTTGATTTGGTGCACATGTGTATTATACTGTGCTGTTACTCAGTAATTGGTAACACATCCCGGTGTACACACAACCCTCTGAAATGGGATTAGTGCAAACGAACTCTGTAACATCAGCAGCTGTTCCATTGTATAGCAGCAACTATTTCACATAGTGCCATGTTAATTAATGTCTCTGACAAGGTATGTTAAGGCTTCTGCAGATGTTGTACAGTGAGTGAATGATTTGTGATGTTTTTACAGTTTGTATTGTAATTTGTTTGGGTGTGGGGGTGATGTTGGTGGTTGTGTATAGCAGATGTAGGTGTGTAGGAACTGCTTTTATACATAATCAATATGTGCATGAGGGTTCCTTCCCTATTTGAACACCTATCCTTTAGTGGACTAATACTATGGTAATTACAGGCTGATTCATTAAGGCACTGTTAAGCGGTTATCATATAGCATGCAGGTGATGTTAGTCCTTGAATCCTTTTGGCAGTACATCAGAATGCAATAAAGTGCTGCTACATGAAAGTCTGTCATAGGTATTTTCAGTCATTGTAGTTGTGTTGTTGACTGTCCCTCTTTGGCTAGGGTTGCCACCTTTTCATATGGCCATAGTGTGATATTTTCGGGACACACATCAGATTTTACAGGCCAACCCAAACCCACGGTCTGTACAAGGGATAGAACTTTCCTTTCTTGCCTAAATATAAGCTTATTCTTGTAGCAGTTTAGTTGCTTATCCTGTTTCTTGTAACATGTAGGTATTTTAGATACAGAAAGAACTATTGTATGCAACTATTACATTACATATGGGACATAATTATGTCCTACAATCTCAGGACATTTTCCACGTTTAATATATTTGGTCAGGACTCAACTGCCCAAAGAGGAACTGTCCCTTGCAAAGTGGGACAGGTGGTAACCCTATCATTGGCTCATGTCCATAGCACATATTTGTAATAGTTTATAGGCATATACTCTCTATATCCTTTGTTCATAAAGGTTGGTCGTGGCAGAATGTATGATTGCTATGGTCCATGTTATACTCATATATGAACACTTCAACCGCTGTATGCGGGATACCTACAGAATCCCGAAACCACACAATTCCGACACCCACAGTACTGGGCCCAGACTCCCATACCCCACATTACTGACAGCAACAGTAACTCACGAAAGTAACACGAACATGGAACACACACACGCACACAGACACACTGCTACCCACCACATCCAAAGAAACCATCCTACATTACATATAAGCAGGTGGGCAAGCCCCCCTACACCCCCCATGTAGATGTCTGCACCCCCCACACCCCCCTACTTTAATATTCTACCTCCTAGATTGTGCAAACAGACACACAAAGCTAACCCACATCCACACATTACAGTCCCCCAGGAACATACACCACACTCAGAACACACACTTTCACACACTACAGTCCTCAGAAACACACTTACACATAGTAACCTACCTGAACTGCAATGCCAGAAGCACTGACTAACTGTCCCTTAACATCTAGGTGATTTTTCCAAACCCTCGCTGCCTGGTGTTTTTGGTACTGTGTTCTTTCGACCTTAAGCCTCGGATTATATGACGGTGCTGTCAAGCAGTCTGCATGTGGTAGGTATCCTATTTATATGTACCTCCATGGTTATGTAGATGTTGTTAACCTATCTATATATCTACATATATATGTATATCCCCATATATCGACATATCTCTCTCTCTCTCTCTCCCTATATATATATATATATATATATATATATATATATATATATATATATATATATGTATATATATATATATATATATATATATATATATATATATATATATATCATGTTGTCACCTCAGTTAGGCGTTGCCCGTTGCAGACGCTGTCTCGCTCACTCTCAGTTAGAGCATCTTCTGTGTGGCGACATGCATGAATAGGCGTTCCTTCGATGAAGGTTGTGCATTAGGCCCGGCAAGCCAGTCCCCTAACCAGGAAAAGCCGAAAGACACAACAACATATATATATATATATATATATATATATATATATATATATATATATATATATATATATAAACATACACCTTTCATTGGGTACATGCTGGTTTGTCCTATTTCCACACATTCCTACCTTTTTTGTTTAATCCTGTCAGTATACACAACTGCCATCGGTACATCTCAGGTAGCCTAATGGTATGTTATTGTGAAGATTGTGTACATGGTTGCGTGTTCTATTTTATCTCTCAGAGCAGGCACTGGTAGTGCAAGGGTGATTAATGCACATTTCAGCGGCTGTGTGTTCCACATGTTTATTATTCTGTGGAATACTACCTATATATGCAAGCTGTGTTTAAGGTATACTATGTAAAATGTAAACATCTGAGAAGATTCCTGGCAGGGATTCACCCCATTATTTGGAACTACATCCCTGATTACATTATACAAAACCCCTCACTAACACTCCAGGGAATCCTTGCATAGTTGGTGGGGAACAATGGATACACCCCAGGGATCCCGCAGTTGGCTCTGCTTCACAGAGGGACAGTTAGTTAATTGATGGGGCGGCGACAGCAGACACTTTTTACCTATGCTTATGAGTGGCCTTGGGCAGTTAGGCATTTACCTACCTATGTATCTATGAACCCCTACATACCGTATGGACATATGCTGATAGCTTAATTTACTGTTCAGGTATTGATGTGCCTTGTGCCAATGGCGGTTCTGTGTACAATAGTTGAGGGCTACCTATGTAGTATGCACACAGTAGACCACCTATACATGACAATTTACAGGTGGTTGTGTGTGTGTGCCATCCATGTTTGCTGTGTGTGCAGGTGAAGAAGGGTGTCAGTCCATGAATGCCTACACTGTCAGTGTGTGTGCTATACGTTCCCTCTTTGCCAAGGCATGGGCATACTGGGCACACCTCTGTCTGCCTACTGGGGCTAGCACAGGGTGTTCGTGGTCTGAGTCCCTCTGTGCCTGTGGGTCCCTTGACAATGATGGTGGGCTGTGAGAGCCTTCACCATTCTGTCCCTGCTGCAGCTGTTTCCGCAGGATCATATTGTATAGCATGACACATACTATGAAGATGTGGGCACACATGCCTGTAGAGTACTGCAAGGCTCCACCAGATATGTCCAAGCAACAGAACCATGATTTCAGCATCCCAAACACGTGCTCTATGATGATTCTGGTTTCTGCATGTACCTCATTATGGCATTCTTGTGTGGCTGTGTGTGCATTTCTGATGGGAGTCATCATCCATGTTTCCAGTGCATAGCCAGCATCCCCCACCAGGTGGCCATATCGGATGTCCCCCCTGGCAAATACCTGATACAGCTGCGAGGCATAGCTTCCAGGGCTGCCAGCACACACATCCATGATAATACCCTGGGCATTGCACATGACCTGGCAGTTGATGGAGGAGTATCCCTTGCAGTTTATGTGGCACCTACCTGCTCAGCAGGTGGTGACTTGATGTGTATGTGTGTGTGCAGACTATTGCACCCAGTACCTCCAGGTAGTCTGCCACACAGTGGATGAGACACATATTGCTGGCCAATTCCTCCTGCATTCGGGGGAAGTATAAGTGCTCATTGGCATGTGGCAACATGGCATCCAGGAACTGGTAGAGTACCCTGGATGCTGATGCCTGTGAGATCCCCATGATATCCCCAGTTGGCCTTTGTAAGTCACCTGTGGCTAGTATTCTCAAGCTTACACATACCTTCATGTCCACTGGGATGGGTTCCCCTCTGTTACTTCTGGCTCTGTAGCATGGCCGGCACAGTTCAACAAGTTTCTGTGTCCCTGTCCACCCTGTAACTCTCTACTATCTCCAGATCAAGTAGCCCCTGGTAGGTTACCCTGGGTCTGAACACTCTTCTCCTCCGGTGCCTGAGATGGTTGCCAGCATCATCCTCCACACCACCATCAGTCTCTAACACATGATGGTGAATCAAAGCTATGGCAGCCCCTAACATGTACATATTAAAAAATCCCCATCTATATACACCAATGGTGCAGAGTGTCTAGGAATACATAAGTGTGTGTGTGTGGGGCTTTCACACTTTATACTATTGTGCAATGGATGATGCTGGTGTAAGTGAGTGTGTATGTGTAATTCCAGCTGCGGGGTATCTTAATTATTGGTTTTACAGCAGGTACTGCTATTGTGGGGCCTTTGGTGTTGACTTACGCTTGGCTGCCGTGATTCATCAATTGCCCTTTACTTCACTTTTCAACCCGATTCCCTTCCCATTGTCAGGCATGCATCCAGCTGCCGGCTTTCTTGTTTTGTACTTTCACAACCCAGGATTGTGTTGGGAAATGTGTTATGTAGCTGATCTACTGCAAGTTTGCTTTGTTCTGCTGAAACAGTTCTCTTTTCTTTGCTGTACGGAACCACCCCTTTCCTGTTCTGCAGGTAGCTGCTAGCAGCCTTGTTAGCTGCTGTCAATGGCCCACTGTGAGGTCCTAGGTGTTAATTATTCATTTGTACTCCAATTACCATGCTGCAGCATTTTTATTGTCTTCCCATTTCCTTCCTGTTTCAGCTGTGGTGCATGCCACACACGGTCGTTTACCGGGTTTCGAGCACGTTTTCATCTACGTTCACATGCACTTTTGGTTACCTTGTGTGCTCTCAGCTAAGCAAAGCTATGACTACTTCCAAACCCCTATCCTGCGGCTTTGCTTAGCCACCGTAGCTGTAAGCTTAGCAACAGGCAACCCAGATTAGCAATGATCCAATGTGCTTACAGCTACGGTGGCGCACCCTTCTCTTGATGTCATGTCTACCTCCAGGCCACTTCTCGATGTTGTACCACTTTGCCGTGTGGTACATCCTTACGCCGGTGAGGTGTTTGCGATTCAGTATTACTTGACTCATTTGCATGGTATTGATTACTAATTCCTAGTTACCACCCAGAACACTGTCACAGACCCCTAGCAACCCTTGCGCCATGGCTGTGGTGTAGCATGCATGTCATTGACTATTATGGGGAATTCATGAATTGTGTTAAATTGCAGTTTTATGACATCGAAATATACTTTCCTTGTGATCCCATTTGCGCACAGATGCACTGCGGTTTTACTTTGCGTTAGTGTGGCCATGACATTAAATGGTATTTTTCATGTGTTGTACATGTTTTTTTATGCCATTGACTATATATTTAGCCATTGGCATAAATTAACATTGTAGTACGTAAGTTTGGTCCACTTTCTTGGCTCCGATTTTGTTTGAAAAAATGTAAATCTTTTTTTGATTTACATTTCTTCATGCTTACGCTATGCCTGCATCACTTCATGGTCCGCTATATATCTTCATTTGCATGCTACACTGCTGCGCTTGGGGTAATTAGCATACATGCACCAGGAGCTGCGCAGCTCTGGCATACGCTGGTAGTGCACGTGGAAATAGCTCATACCTGAATCGCTCGGCAGCCATATTTGGCGCTAGATCGCTGACGCTACTCCGGCGCCTGGCGCAAGCTTCATGAATCCCAAGGCAAATGTCCTATAAATGTAGGTATATTTTGTCTGATTGTTAATTGCATTGCCTTTATTTTGTTTAAAATGCACTATCTTATATCCTATATGCTTAGCCATAGATCATTACCTAAATCAAAATTGTTTTTTATTTAGTCCATTGTTAAAACTTTTCCAGAATCTAGTAAATGGTACCAATAAGTCAGTTCATGCTTCTTGATTATATCTGCATCAAAAGTGTTTATGTTATTTTGTGTACATGCAATAGGATATAACGAAAATGACCAAGCTTTTATGTTGGGATTCCTATTCATAAGGGTTTTATATCCCTTTGATATGTTTTTATAAACTTAGAACTTATGTGCACCTGTTTGTTTTTTGTAAAATGTTCTCTCATCATCCAAAGAAGATTATTTGAAACCAACTCAGTATATTCTGATGGGTTTCCATGTGGCAGAATAAGCATTATTTATCCACAATGATATAGTTTTTATACTAGATGATAGTGCATATATTTCTGTATTTGGAAGACTGATTCCTCCTGCTTCCCAGTCATTTAAGTGATGATTCAGAGATATTCTGGGTTTATTGGGACACCATAAGAAGTTTAGCATTAGTTTATTAAATTGTTTTATGTAAGATTTAAGAGGAGGAATAGACAAAGCTTTTATAAAGTATAATACGTTTGGTAAAATAATCATTTTAAGTATATAATGCCTGTCCTCCATTGTAACAAAGTATTTATTCCATTTTTGAATGAGTGTTTTAATGTTATTTAGACTATTAGACTAGCATATTGTTCTTGTCTTATCTAGTCCATCTGTTAATGTAACCCCTAAGTATTTTATTTTGTCAGCAGTTATATATTTAGACAAATCCTTATCTCTCTTTCATATTAGAATTTATAAGTAATATCCGTGTCTTATTTTCATTAAATGCAAGGCCAAAGAGTTTCTGAAAGTGTTCAATTAAATTTAATTGTCTTTAGAGAGGTGTTATCATCCTTTAAAGTTAACAAAATATCATATGCAAACAACTGAACCTTCATTTCCAGACTATTGTCTGTTTGTATATACTTAATATTCTTATTCATTTGAATATAATTTGCAAAAGGTTTGATTACTAAGGCAAATAATAATGGAGACAAAGGGCACCCTGTTCTGTATCTTTAGTAATTTCTAAGGATTTATTAAAGCATGATCCAATCTTTATATATGCTAAGGATTTTTCATAAAGTGATTTAATTAATAGTGTGAATTTTTGAGAATACCATATTCTTCCAGAACTGGCCATATATAATCCCAGTGGACAAAACTGAAGGCACTATTTATATCTAAACTGACTATATTCATGTTTTTTGCATGATTGATGTAATCGATTAAAAATATAATTCTTGTAATGTTATCATATATTAGAAAGTAACGTTCTGAGGAAGTCTACTAATGATAGTAGACGAAAAGCGCTTCAACTCTAATTAAAGTGTTTGTGTCAACCTTGATTCATTCGTGGATTTGGATGGTGACAACTGTTTTGGTGCTTGCTACAGTTTGTGACTTTGTGTGCAGTTTGTTTTTTACTAGTTTCCTGTTTTTTTTTTAATGTTATCATATGTACTTCTGTCTTTTATAAAGCTAGTCTGATCTTCGTCTATTAATAATGGAAATAGTTGTTTGATCCTAACTGCATGTATTGCCATAAACATTTTATAATCAACATTTAGTAAATCTATAGGTCTGTAAGATGAACATTTCTTTGCATTTTTATCCGGTTTCAAAACAGGTGATATTATTGTATATTTCCAAGAAGGAGGAATATTTTTGCTTCCCTTTACTAATGTAAGCACTTTTAATAGTGTGCTGACAATACCTCTTTTCATGGCACTTAACGAGCTGGCAGTGGTGGCAGTGGTAGGATCACCACATCACATATTGGGATTCAGTGGTGTGGATATTGAACTCCTGTAGCCTGTAAACAGTGGTCACTAAAGAAGGTGTTTGTACTCTCAAGCAGCCACATGGTAGACATTCAGAGTTTCATATCACAATAGTTTCATTTACTTTTTTGTTAGCTTAGTTAGTCAGGGAGAGCAGACAAGGATGTCAGCAGAGGATTATGGCAAGCTGACAATGAGCCATTTAGCTGAGATGTGCATGCCAACCTGACTAAAGCAGAAATGATTGCAGCCTTAGTCACAACTACATCACAGATCAGCAACCAGGAAGACAACCAGAATGGCCTTGGGAATGTACAGCACTCAGAAAATGGATAGTTCAACTTTTTCTCAGAAGACTTAAAAATCCAGCTGGAGTTAAATAGACTTGAACTGGAGGCTAGACATTTGGAACTAGAATCAGCACAGAGACTGTAGAGCTTGGAGGTCAAAGCAAAATCAGCAGAGGGACTGCAGTGTTTGGAATTAGAATCAGCAGAGAAACTGAGATGTCTGGAAACCAAAGAAAATAAGAAGCAGAGGCAACATGAAAAGGAAATAATGACTCTTGGTCAGGATCATAGAGGTAATGCGGAAGGGAATAACAGAACCCCCGAAGCAATAAAGGTCAATACATTTCTTCCACAATTTACAGAGTGTGGAAAGTCTGATAGTTTTATTCATACAATTGAAAGGGTATGTAAACAGTATGATGTTGACCAAGGGCTCTGAGTACAGTTCCTGACCCACTTACTTCCCTTACTTCATGACAAAAATGTAACTGCTGTTCCTAAATTGTCTGATACTAATTGGTTAAATTATACTACAGTTAAAAATTGTTTATTAGAGTGTTTTAAGTTAACACCTGAAGCTTATAGAAAAAAAGTTTTGTAAGCATAGATGCAATGCAGATGAAAGTGTGTGTGATTATATTGCTGAGTTAAGCACTTATTCTCATAGGTGGGTGAGAGGGTGTCAGGCCACCACTTTTAAAAAGCTGGCAGACCTTTTAGTGAGGGAACAAGCCCCTAGCATTTTGCCTGAGGAGATGAGAATCTGGTTGGCAGATAGAGAATGCAACATCACAGATGAGTAGAGGAAAAAGGGAGACCTATACCTATCAAGCAGGGCATCACTGCACAGGAAATGGATACCCAGTGCTGCACATGGGTATAAGGGAACCCATGCTGGGCAGAATAAACTGCCACAACAGAGTCCACCAGTTACAGGGGAAGCCACTAGTCCAGGTACATGGCCAAGATCAAGGGTTAAATGTTTTAAATGTAACAGGTGGGGCCATGTAACATATAGATGTCCATGGAGGCAAGGTGGGGAACAAAAGGTAGGGGAACTAGCAAGTGGGAATAACAGAATTTCAGCAGTAAGTTGTCTGGAGACAACAAGGGTACCAAACTACCACAAGCAGTTATATTCTATCTTAGTAGATAGGAAACAGGCCACTACTAAGAGAGACACAGCCTCTGACCTAACCATTTTGAAGCCTGCAATGGTTAAAAAGGAGTGCTACTTGCTTGGGCAGTCTACTTTAGTCAGAGCATTAAGAGGGACACCATTCCAAATACCTTTGCCTAGGGTTCACCTTGAGTGGGAGGGTGGAAATGGAAGCAAGCAAATAGGTGTGTTTGAAGATTTCCCTGCAGATGCCCTGCTAGGGAATGATTTTGATAATGCAGTACCTTGTGTGTATGCAGTTATATGCAGTCAGGCTTGGAGACAAGCATGTAGGTCTGATAGCCTGGGGGGGTGTCCCAGACAGACCTCACACTTGAAGCCAGGACTTGTGAGGTGGTTACTTCAGAGAAAGAGATATCCTGTAGCAGTGAGACTGAAGGTGAGCCACAACTGCTGGTCGGTGCTGATGTTCCCTTGGACAAAGTGACTGCAAGGGCAGGGATGAGTAGTAGTAGCTAGGCCAACAGTGAGGCACGTCTATCAGAGGATACTAGACTTCCTGTCGAAGGGGAGCTAGGAAGGGTTACAAAGAGATAGCTGAGACAGGCTCAGCTCTCACATCCTACATTACAAGGCTTGAGGGAGGTAGCCAGGGAGGCACCTGAGTCTCAAGGAAAGGGGAAATCTGTATACTGGGACAAAAGGTTACTGTATATAAAGTGGACCCCTGAAGAAGGGATAGAGGGTGACAGAATACAGTTGAGAGTGCCCAGAACCTACCATCTTGCACCTCTAGCCATAGCCCATGACATTCCCTTTGCAGGTCATATGGACATAAGCATACAAGAGACATATTATGCAGATGTTTTATTGGCCTGGGATTTCCAGGGATATATCAGGGTACTGCAGGACCTGTGAACAGTGCCAAAAAGTAGGCAAGGCAGGTGACAAGGCCAAAGCTCCTTTGATGCCTTTGCCTGTGACTGATGAGAGATTTTGAGGGTAGCTATGGCTATTGTGGGGCCTTTGAGTACCCCAAGTACCACAGGAAAAAAGCATATCCTAGATGTAGTAGATTATACAACAGATACCCGGAGGCAGTGGCTCTGTCCTCCATTGAGGCAGAAAAGGTGGCAAATGCTTTGTTAGAGATTTTCAGCTGGGTAGGTTTCACAAAAGATATACTGACTGACAGAGGTGCCAATTTCATGTCAGTCCTGCTGGCTTGTCTGTGGGAGCACTGTGGGCTGAAGCACCTAAAGACCACTCCCTACCACCCCAGACTAATGGTCTTGTGGAGAGGTTAAACTCTACACTAAAGGCCATGCTATGGGCATTTGCAGACCTGTTTAAGAGGGAGAGGGACAAATATTTGCACCATCTGTTGTTTGGTTACAGAATGGTGCCCCAGAAATCCACAGGTTTTTCAGCCTTTGAGATGCTGTATGGACATAGGGTGAGGGGACCTCCAGGTTTGATTCACGATAAGTGAGAGGTTGAGTGTGAATCCCACAAGGAGTCTGTTGTGGCATATGTCCTAAACCTCAGGACAAGAATCAGGAAACTCATGGGCTTGGCTCAGGAGAGTCTGGCAAGAGCACAACAGCAGAAACAGGTCTGGTATGACAGGAATGCTCGAGCCACAGAGTATACTGTGGAGCAGCAGGTTATAGTTCTCATTCCTGTCAGACACAATAAGCTGCAGGCAGCTTTGGAGGGACCCTTCTAAGTGGTAAAGAAAGTTAGTGCTTTTAACTACATAGCAAAACTGCTAGGCAGGAGGCAAGGACACAAACTGTACCACGTTAACACCATGAAACCTTACCATGACAGGGAGGCTCTGGTGCTAAGAATTTTCAATAGAGGGCAGGAGGACGCTGAGGGGTCTCTATAGCTACAGGGAGACAGCCAGCAAAATCCCAAGTTACTATGTTGGAGGCTGGGGTTGCAGGCATATGATATGACAGTGCAGCACTGTACTGGGGTCAGAAATAACAAGGCAGCTGGGATCTTAAGACAGGGTATGGGGTAATCTATTACTAGATAAGGTCATCCCTCTCAAATAAAGTTTCTCAAGGGTCACTTGAAAAACTAGCTTGAGTCTTTGAAAGGGGAAGAAGTGTGATGAAAGCAGGTACTGCCAGCACAGCTAGCTGGAATTTTGTAAATAATTATATGTCATTTGTGAATATCAAACTAATTTATGTAAGATGTTTGTGTTACAAATGTATTAGAAGTGTATGTCATGTGTATATGAAACTGCTCTGTACAGATGTTTGTGTTGAAAAGGTATTTGTAAAGTGCTTGTGTTTATAATGTATCCACAGTGTGCCCTACTGGAAGAGGACAGAAATGTGCATGCATTATTGTAACTGTTTAAATGTATAATGTTAATAGAGGAAACCAGAGTGTTGAACTCAGTCCAGCAAACTTTAGAAAAATATTTGAAATTAAATCACTTTATAGGCTAGGCCATAAAGAGGCTATCTCTCAGGTTTCAATGCAGCTAGAGACACACAGTGTGTACTAGGAAGCTTTCTGTATTGTCTTTAGGGTAAACTAATTGCTACTCTGAAAGCATAAAGGATTACAATTGCTTTATGACTTCCAGCATCTGCCAAAGATCGGAGCAAAAGCTCCTGTATGAGTACTTTTACAGATAGATGCTAAATGCTGCCAGCTTGTCCAATGGGGTTTTTGCCTGGGAACTAGAAATCAGATCATCATTCTGCAAGCTATCCCAGCAGTAATATTTTAGATATTATTTTGAGAAGTCTCTTCATGAGACAGAGCATTCTGTCTTGGACCTGACAACAGCAAGAAGAACCACTCACCACAACTGTCTTGCTCTAATGAAGTAAGTTTCTAAGGAACAGCATAACTCTCTTAGATAAAGTCAGAAATATAGCGAAGTTTAGTTTAGATTTTGGTTTTCTTCATTTGTGTGAGCCTGTACTGCAATGTTATTTTAAATATTTCCTGTGGTTTTGAACTCTGATGTCACTGAGAATTGCCTTGTTCTTTTATTATTTATTATTAAATATATTTAAAACTTCCATTGTGGCTGATATGTATACAGATATTTAAGTTTTGTGAGTACTTGCATATTTATTTGATGTCACTGTGCGGGCCACTCCTAACAGCCTTGCTCTTGGTCAAACTACCATTTGTATTACTATTAATATTACACAGTAAGATTGGACATCCTTTGTTAAGGGCCTTAAAGTAGTGATAAGGCATGATGGGTGGCAATGGCAATTAATAGTCTGGGCAGAAGAGGCATAGCTCATAAACCTGTGACAGACTTTCCCAGGTATGAGTGTGTGTAAATCAAACCTCAAAGAGTGTGTGTGTCAACTACTTGTCCTAGGAGATAAAGCACTGGTTGGACAGAGAGGATTCTGGTCATCTTGGCTTTCTCACTCAGCTGAGATCTCAACTCTATAGCTGTGCCAGTGGGGAGTCTTATAGAGGATCTGAAGAAAGAGTGAAAAAACAGCCTCAGACTTATTGTGGTCTCTATGTACTCTTAAGGGAAATTGCACTTGATGCAGAAAGCTGCACCTGGAAATACTGCATGTGTACCTGTTATGCTGCCAATGAATGTCCCCCTCAGGTGCCAGTGGTGAGGATTGAGGCTCCTTGATTACTGGTCCAGTGGTGGGTCATCATAAATAGTATGGCCAGATCTTCTTTGGTTAATAATTTGACCATTTTGGGGATCATATTATCTATTCCAGGTGCTTTGTTTGGCTTTACATTTTTAATTTGGGATTTGTCAGTCATGGTTATTTGTGTGTGTATTCATTTTATATGATCCTCTGTTAGTTTGGTTTTGATATGTTTGCCAAAGAAAAACTTTAACATGTTTTGAAGTTTTATTATTTCCTTTTGGGTATTATAGGTTTATAGGTTTATAGGTTTATACTAGGCTATCTGCCCTAAGGCATTTATAAGCCTAGCCCAAAGTTTTGTGGCTTACACCACCCCTTATGTTTAAAAAAAAAACCCATTAGTTAGTTGTTTGTGTCAGCCTGTCCAGTAGCAGTGACATGAGATGATTCTCGGTAAACTTTAATCATTAACTTTATGAAAGTATAATTTAAATGCTTCTAGCATCTCTTCTAAGTCTGATGCTTTTGTTCTGGTATCTGGAATGTATATTTCCTTTATTTGATTAGCTTTTATATTTTTAGTTCTAGTTGCTATTTTTTTCTGATTTCTGGGGTTCATCAAATAAGAACATAGTTTGATCTTCTTTAAATTTATAACTGTCTTATGATGTAGTGTTTCTAAACCTTTTTTATGTATGTCATCTAATTCACTTATTAAAGTAATCTTTCCCTTCTGAATGTCTAGCTTTACTGTATCAATTCTTGCTTGGAATTCCAGTAAGTATTTGTCCCATTGCCTTTTCTTGATTTTAAACCACATTAGTGCCTAACCATAAAAATGTGACTTCAAAGAGTCCCAAATTTATATCTCTGACATGGCTTCAGTAAGATTTATGTCTAAAAATGTTTGTATCTCTTTAACATAATCTTCCTTAAAATCCTTTAGGTTTGTTATGTATGAAGGAATTCTAGTTATAGTTATGCTTTGTTTTGTATTTAAATCTAAATCAAAAGTAGCTGCATTATGGTCTGACAAGGGGCATGTGTCTACTTTGACTTTATCCAACTTTGTAGTTAGATCTCTTGATATAGATACTCTGCCTATTCTTGAATGTGTGCCATAGGTTCATAGGTTCATAGGTAGGTACTAGGCTACTGGCGCTAGGGCCTATATAAGCCTAGCCAAACAGTTCCCTGGCTTTTGTCACCCAAAAAAATTATTTTCATGTGCCCCTGTCAAGCAGAGCCACAGAAGTGTACCCCGGGGTGAATTTGCTATCTTCTATCCAATCATCAAGATTTTTCTTGAAGAGTGCTAATGAGGAGTTTTGTTTGATATAGATAGGCAGTTTGTTCCAGAGTATGGGAAGTCTCTGGGACAGAAATCTATCCCTTCAGCATGTTCTCTTCATTGTGGTGACATGGTTTAGGTCCCTAGAGTGTGTAGCTTGGAGGGATTGGGATTTCTTTAAGTGGAGCATATCCAACAGCTCTGGGTTTGACATAGCTTTGTATGTTAGGCAGAGATTGCCTATGAGTAGGCGATATGTGACGGAGTAAAGCTGGAGTCTTTTTTTTGAGACGGTCTGCGTAAGGCATTTGTTTGAGGTCAGTAATCCTCTTTGTAAGGTATTTCTGCAGCCTTTACAGTAGTTGTAGATGTCTTGTGAGGTACATATCAAAAAGGGGTGCTTTACTCTATAATGGGTCTAATGAGTGATGAGTAGAGGGGAACAATGACCTCTTTTTTCCTGGATGAGAAACCTTTTTTGATGAGGTGTGCCATGTAGAAGGATTTCCTGATTACTGTGGTGATGTGATTATCAAAAGAGAGACTACTGTCACCTGCGTCCCATGGTCTCTTATCACACTTTTGGTGTTAAGTAGACTAACATCTATGTGGTAGTTCATGGGTACAGAGTTTTTACCAATAGGGATGACAATGCCCTTTTTGGCATTAAACTTGAGGACATGACTTTGACACCAGGCATCTGTCATCAGTGAGGCCCTTTTGTAGGATGTCCACATTGTTGGGAGTTTTGATTATGGCTCCTAGTTTGCAGTCATCTGTGAACTTTGTTAGCCAAACACCATCTGTGTGAGCCTGTACTTCAGAGAAGTAGATACCAAACAGGAGAGGACCCAGGACTGAACCCTGTGGAACTCCACTTTTCAGTGGTCTGAAGTTGGTTTTAGAGTCTGCTACTTTCACAGTGTGGGTTCTGTCAGTTTGCCAGTTGGCAACCCATCTTGTGACATAGGGATTTATATCTAGTTTAGTGAGTTTATCTATAATTCCAAAGTGGGGGGTGGTGTTGAAATCCTTGGCGAGATCTAGATAGGCTGTGTGAACCACCTTACCCTTATCTACAGCTTTGGTGACTGCTTCAAAGAAGTCTATCAGGTTTAGGAGACATGATCTGACTTTTACAAAGCCGAACTGGGTAGGGTCCAGAGTTTGAAGATTACCAATGTCATTGTTTATAAGTTCCATGATGATACATTCCATAGCCTTGAAGACCAGGCTCATCAGGCTAATGGGGCAGTAGTTCCCGGGGTCCACGGTGGCTCCCCCTTTGTGGAGTGGGATAACGGCTGCTGTGCACCATTCAGTAGGCACAAATTCTGCAGTGAGGCTATGACTGAACATGGTACTTAGGTGGGGTGCCAGTTTGTTTCTGTTTTAGTTTGTCAGTTTGTTCTGTAGTTCATGTAGAACACAGCCTGGAATGCTGTCAGGTTCCATGGATGCTGTGATCTTGACTTTGGAGAGTGTGTTTTTTACTTGTGCAGCTGTGATTAGAGGAACTTTGCATTCTTCCAGTATAGAGATGGGCCCTTTATGGGGTGAGAGAGGGGTAAAGTTAGCACTGAACCTATCTGCCAGGATGTTGGCAATATCAGTTGGTTCTGTATATTTAGTGTCATTGTGCTGTAACTCAGAGCAGATCTGAGTGTTGCCATTGAGATTCTAGACATAGCTATAGAATGCTTTGTGGTTGTCTTTAGAATCACTGGTGATTTTGTTTTCGTAACTAGCTTTGGAGGATTTTATGAGGGATCTCAGCTTCTTACTAAGGCTGACCAGGGAGTTCCTCCAATCATGGGATTTTACTCTTTTTTTTTCTGTTGTAGAGTTTATTTATGGCAGGGGACCACCAGATTGGCTTCCTGTTTTTGGAGGATAGTATCTTGGTTCTGTTAGGGGATTGCGTGATCCATGCACTCGTGCAAGTGCTTATAAAATGCATTTGTATAGGATTCAGCAATCATACCTCTATTGTCCATCAGCATGGATGTCATGAAGTTTGCCACTTCTGTCTTAAGAAGCGTGAAGTTGGCTTAGGAGAATTTCTTTTACGGTGGTTTCCCTAATGGGGGTGGTGGGGTGGGATGTGGTTGTCTAGGGTGATTAGCTTGTGGTCGGATCTGACCAACGAGGAATTGACTTCTGGTGTGGAGCACCGGTTGTCCATGTTGGTAATGACCAGGTCTAGGATATTGCTGCCCCTGATGGGGGTGTGAATTAGTTGATCCAAGGCATTGGAATTTATGAATTCCAGAAAACGTTGAGCACAAGAGTTGGTACATGAGTAGTTTTCACAGTTAATGGTGGGGTAGTTGAAATCACCCATTATTAGGGTGTTAGGTTGTACATTAATATTGTCCAGTGTATAAAGAAATGTGGAGTGGGAATCCTGGGGCATGGTGGGGGATCTGTAGCAAGCTACAATTTGGATTGCAGTCTTGCCCAGAGTTAGTTGCACTTGGATAATCTCGGATGCATTATGCTGAGGAAATAGCTTGGAGGTGTGTATATCCTTAATGAATATGGACACCCTCCACCTTTAGTGTTTCGCTCCAAGTTAGGTGGCCGAAAGGTGTGGTATGAATTATAGCCTGGTAATGCAGGGGTGCTTTCTGGAGCCTTGAACCAGGTCTCTGTCACTGTACTGATGTCGATGTTCTCCATTTTAAGGAGTGCCTCGAGTGAATGCATGTTGAGGTTTAGACTGTTAACATTGAGTAGCATTACCCTCAGATTTTGCTTGCTTGTACCTGTTATGGTGGTGAATTTGTCATTTGAACCTTGCCTAAAAAGGCACTATAGGGGTGGCAAGAGCCTTAGCCAGTATCTGGAATCCCAAGGGTGACAGGTGCAGGCCATCTTTGGAAAAGCATCGTAGTTTGTCGATCATGTCATCCCAGGCAGACAGATACTGGATCCCCTTAGTATGACACCAGAAGCTTAGCCAATTGTTGAAGTCAATCATTTTGTCCTTGTACTGTGGTATCAATCTGGGTGATGGCAGGATGCTACTCAGGGCTAGGGTCATATATGCCTGGGCTACAAGATCGGACAGCTCCTCCATGTCTCTTTTCATGTAGTCCAGGAAGGTACATCTCGGGTCAGTCACACCAACATGAACAATGACAGAGTCATATTTATACCTGTTGTGTCAATGAGAGTAATGTGTAAAGAATAATGTATTAGGATCAACATATTCATTAATGTCTACGATATAAAAGTTTCAGTAAAATCACATAGCACCTTAGAAATTGTTGTTTTCTTTTGTGTGCTTCTAGCATCAGTGTCCTTATCATTCATTATACAATTAAAGTCTCCTGCTATGATTATTTCCCCTTTAACATGATGTGCATTGTCTTCTAAATGCTGCTTGACTACTTTGACACCTAATCCAAGTTCCCAATAAATGCTTACTAGACTATATATGTTCCCATTTATTGGATATCATTACTAAACAGAACATCTCTGTTTTGTCATAATACATATTTAAAATGTTTGGCATTAAGATTGAGTTTTTTCCATAAGACAGCTACTCCTTTCTTCTTTTCTTTATAGTGTGGACTTACTAAAACTGTATAGTTAAGTCTGTTAACTAAATTTATGTCTTCTTGTATGAGGTGTGTTTCTTGCAAACAAAAAAAAATAATCTATGCATTAAACATCTTCAAATATTTTAAGAGACTTCCCGTTTTACAATTATTATTCAGACCATTTACATTAATGGAAATACACTCGCACTGCTAGTCATGTGTATATATTTTAACTAATAAGCACATAGATTTAACTCAGGAGAATGACTTATTTTCATTTGATGTAGAAAAGTAGTTACAACTCATAGACATCCAATAAAAAGGAATTAAACAATAAAACCTTAAAGATTAAGACAAAAAACAGACTAACCCTCCTATGGGGAAACAAACCCCAGCTTTGAATAGACTAACCATTCAAGTGTATCCTCTAAGACCTCATCCAAGAATAATTTCTCAACCCAATTATCCATAGATTCTATCTAATGGAAAGAAGCTTGCTATGTGTTATAGTCTATTCATATAAGACATTTTTTCATAAAATTTGATTTTAAATTCTAGAAAAAGTATACACAGCAGTTGTCCATTAGACAAACTCCTTCTGATATGAATAGATTAATATGTCATTCATTTTAATTAACTAATCAGCAAAACAGTTCAGATCTATAAAAATGTATAACAAGGTTCCATCACTGCAGTTAAACCCGGCGAAGCTGCTGTTGTTATATTGTGTAGTAGCACAGTCTGCGTTACATTAAGCTCTTTATTTTATATGATCTAATTACAACAATTTGCTGCCTGTCTATTTTCATTAAAACCAGATATACTGTGTCTGTTTTATAAGTTCACTAAAATTACTCGTTAATAAATCTCTCATTGCTTTTACTCTTATTCAAATTGTACAGTTTTGCATGTTATCAGGTAAATATCCCTTTAAGAAGCTGAGAAATTCACAGCTCATTGTTAACCTTTAACTTGAGTGCTTACATCATGCCTGAGCCATTTACTTTCATTTTCAAGGCCTCATTTTCTGCTTCTAAGTATGCTAATAATGAAAAAAATATATTGGTAACAGGAAAACAAGTTTATCAGCTTGTTACCTCAGTGGGAAGCCAAGAAACAAGTAAGCAATTTGAGTACTTCTAAAGATGTCCCATGACTGAGTAGTGCTGGAGAGCTTCCCTCTTTCTAAATGACTGTTTATAAAGCCCAAACATGTCTTTGTAGCTAAAATCATGGTTACATTTACTCAAGACAAAGTTTATATTAACTGTAAAAAGTCTTGTTCATTCCATATAAAGAAGAAAGAAAAATATTTATTTTCCTGTTTAAGCATCTACTAATCATTAAATCAGTTAAACCACGAAACATTCATAAAAAAGATCTAAAAAACAAGCACATATTTTCTGTTTCTTAAAGTTTAGAACTTATTTAGAAATCTATATTTAAACTGTATGTTCAGATAAACATTTTAAATGTTCATTTAAGTGCATTTTTAAGCTCTGAATAACCATTTACTCCCATATTTACTAATCTTCCATGCAGGACTAGCTTAGTCCTGCACGGAAGTGGCCGTTTAGGAGCAGGACACCTGCGCACCATGCATATTAATGAAGACGTGCTGCCTAAGCTCTTAATCTTACATGGAGCATGTAAGAGTGCAGAGGGCATGTCTGAGATTAGAACTTTCAGAATATACACACCCCCGCAATGAAAAACAGCAGAAAGGTCAAAGGAATGAGCGAGACTGCTCATAGGTGTCCGCATATCCCCAGCAACATTCCCCCACATGTACAACAGCAATAGTAAATAAAAATCAAATAAACAAACCTTTTTTTTTTATTATGAATCGGATTAAAGCTAACCATAGGTGTGCGGGTGTGCCCATCGCTTAGCTATGGTGCATGCAGCTTAAATGGCTGAAGAAGATAACAAGGATGATATATGCAAATGAAGCAGTATAAGAATAGTGTAGTGGGCAGCACATTCACCTTACGAGCAGGCATTCCTGGTTCAAGTCCCATTGCAGTATATTCTCTTTTCCATGGCAAAATCACATTATGACCAATATTTTAGTTGCATAACCTACTAAATAACATATATTTGTGAACTGGAGTACTGCATTAAATGCACATGTGAGGTGTCAGTGTCATAATGTTGCAAAGTCCCCAGATAAGCACATGTGCCCCATACAGTATATGCACACAGGAATCACAGATACAAATGAAAGGTAAAATGTGTAATGAATGACAACTCCATACAGCTTCCAAATCCCCCACCTTCCCAAAAACCATTAGATATTACAGTCTGAATCAGTGCAATTGTAAGTGGGAGTAAACACTAGTAAGCAAGTGTAAGCACCAATGAGCAGTAGTAAGCATATTTAAGCTCTAGTAAGCAGGTTTAAGCCCGTTTGCACGAGGGTAAGTAATGTGCACAAAGCTTAAGCAATTATGAAGCTAACTCTCTGTAAGCATATTTAACCAGAGGTTAGCATTACTTACCCTTGCGCAAACCCATGCAAACCCGCTTACAACTGCTCAAAAGTGCCTTAATCACTCTGTATCCAATGGCCCTTTTTCTGCCCAGCAACAACATAAACAGCCTTGTAGGTCTTGAACCCAGGACCCTATACATTATAGTCACAGTAGTTAACCACCAAGCCATCACAGCAGTACAGAAGAATGAGGTATCACCAAACAAGTTCTCGCTATAGTAAAATTAAACTGAACCTGTGAAAGGGATCAGTATACAGTCATTTGCTCTATAACTCACTACATAACATAAATATGTGAACTGGAGTACAGCAGTAAGCTCAGATGTGAGGTGTAATTGTAATAGAGTGTTGAAGTCCCCAATAAAACACAAGGACCCCATACAGCGTACATACACAAGAATCTTGGATACCAGGCATATATATAAGATGTAATGAATAATAAATCAATGCCAAAAAGAAAATATAATGCAAAGTCTAATGTAAGCAGTGCTAAGCATTACACAGGCCAGTTTAGAAGGTGTAAGGAATGTGTAGGCCAGCCAACTCAATGTGCCTAGTGGTATACCCCTTTAAACAATGCCAATTTAGGTAAGCAGGTTTGGCCATAGCCTAGCTTTTCAAAACTGGCCAATCACAGAAAAGTGCAGGAAATTGGCCCTAATTAAATCCAACAGGTGGGAATACATCTCATAACTGGTTGTAGCTTCCCCTTGCAGTCACAATGGCAGAAAGGGGAGAAGGTTTGCGCTTCCGGGCACAGTGCTGGTGCATCCAGGAGTCTAGAGTCATGGCAGGAATCCTTGTCAAAGACCATGAGCATAGATTGCTGCAAGGCCAGTACCAGGGATCCGAATATAAGGTGGAAGCCTGGGACTGTCTTGCCCATGACCTCACCAGTGTCACTGGCATACCCCAAACTGGTGAGCAGGTCAGGCATCACTATGCCGAACTGAAGTGACATAAGGGGGACCTCTTGAAGCAGTGTATCCAAGAGGCTAGAACGTCAAGGGCTGTCCCAGCTGTGTGTAAGTATCACTCCACTATGTGTATAATAATTGCCAGCTCATGTATATCATGGATAGGTACGGCTAAATATTCCTCTTATGTCCTCCACAGCTGCAAGTGAGTGGGCTGCAAACCAGCAGACCCACAGAAGTCACCTGGAGAGATTACAACGTGAGGCAGGTCAGTAATACTCTTGCATGTACTGTCATAAGAAATAAATCTAAAAGTATTAATAAATTAATTGCCTGTATAAAACCTGTATTGTTTAAGGCAAGTACTGAATACACCAGAGCATATGGCAGGAAGAGTCTCATATAGTTTGTATGTAAATAAAAGCGTAATAGCCTGACAATAAAAGTCTAACTGCTAGACTGCATGTGTATACTCAGGTATCATATGGTAATGTAGATTTGCAATCACATAATAGCACTGTTGTATTAAGCACTGTTACCCACACTGTGCACCATAACTAGAATGTGTAGGAATGCCTGTATATGACTGGTGTAATCCCCACTGGCCGTTTAGTACAACTGAGGGACACATAGACAGAAAACAGTGAAAAGGCAGACAACAAAATCCGAATAGCACATGCAACTGAGATGTGAACTGTTGTATTTTTAGCACACACACCCATGGTTCGAATCCCACAGTGGTAGTAGTCTGCATACAGAATCATACACCACAACTGTACAGATATCTCCAGAATGATATCTGCTGCATGTTAACCTGTCCCCCTGGGAAATCAGTGGCATGATTCCAGACGTATAGGCAGCAAACAGGAAATACAACTGATTGACACACATCTATGAGAACAAAGCTGGCACACTAGCAACTCCCCAAAACCTTATGGGAGTAAGAAGCTACGTATGTCTCATTTACACCCCCATGTTGTCAAGCTGTGGCCAGAGAGTGTATAGTAACAGAGTGAGATGCATGTGCATAATAGTAATGTGGAATCTGGTACTGTGAGGGGCAACATTCAGGTAGTGCTAACAAACATTTCTCCCACAGGTCGGACAGATACCAATACTGTGCCCAGAAATATAAGAATGATACCCTGTACTGGTACTGTTTACTTTGGTATTGTATGGCATTGTGACTGATGCAATTGCTCTGAATAATGAGGTAACACTCATCACTGTCGCCCACACTGTCCTACAAAATATAATTGTCTAGGAAATCCTGTATAAAAGTGTTATAATCAAGGTCAGAATGCAACACCACAGAAGAATTAAAAGACAGAAAGCAGAAAGGAGATATACAGCAATATCTATATAGCACACACAACTCTGATGGACAGTGTTTAAATTGTAGTAGACACAGCCGTGGTCTGAATCCTCAGAGTGGAAGTAGGCTGCATACAGAATCATACCTCACAACTGTATAGATAAGACCAGAATGTCCAGTATATGGGTCCATATGTGCTGCCTGTCACTCTGTCCCCTTGGGAAGTCAGTGGGATGATCCCAGATGATTAGGCAGCAAGCAGGGAATGCAACTGATTGTCACACATCTATGAGAACAAGCCTGTCACTCTAGCAACTCTTAAAACTATTATGAGAGTAATAAGCCAAGTATGTTGTCAAGCTGTGACCAGAGTGTGTACAGTAACAGAGGGAGATGTATGTGCATAATAGTAATGTGTAATCTGGTACTTTGTGTGGCAACATTCAGGTAGTGCTAACAAACACTGCTCCCACAGGTATGTCAGATATGAACACTGTGCCGAGAAACAAAAAAGTTTGATACACTGTACTGATACTCTTTACTCTGGCATTGTATGGAATTGTGAGTGTTGCAGTTGCTTTGAATAATAAGGTATCACTGATCACTGTCACCCACACTTTGCTACATAACATAAAGGTCACTAAAGGTTGAAGAGGGCAATAGTCTAGATATGTCCCGGTTCACCTGCATGTGGTCAAGACATGACCAGAGGCTGTGCAGAAAGAGATGGACAGCTATGTGTACATCAACCTGGAATCTGAGAGTATGTGTAGAAACAGTTAGTGTTAACAAACATTCCCTCCACAGGTATACCAGGTAAGAAGTGTATATTGCAGGTAAAAACCAGTTCATGTATAACGATGATGACAGCCATATCACTGTCCAAACTAAGGCTATAGGGTAGTGTAGTAATACTTGTAAGGTACAGATAGCATTGACTAGGAAAATAATGTGGACTACAGGAATATATTAGTTGTTACTTGACATCTTGCCCTCCCCCCACCATATCTCCAACAATAAACTACATACCCACCTCAACTGGTATGTAATGTCTTCACTTTTCTGTTGGGACATATGTCCTATTGGTTGATAATTATTTAAATCTGTTTCCATGCATGTGCTATATTGAAATACTCCAACATTGGTGGCATGGTGTCATCAATGTACCTGCATGCTGTTGATATTACCACTGTGGTCCCATATATGCATGTGTTCCATTTGCTATGCAACTGGCCCGTATCTGGTGTCTGGGTTAATGGGAATATCTATGCATGCTGTTATACTTAACCCTGGAATGTGTTGACTATTACAAACCCACATATGCTGATAGACCATAAACACCATAGCACATATGGGAATGCGGTTCTCAGTGGACCCACCTGTCCCACCTCAGCTGGCCATGGCACTGGGCACCAGCACATCTGGGGCCTAACCAGGGACCTCCTCATCCATTGGTCCTGCACCACCTTCGGGTGGAACTGCCTCAGGGGATGGGGTTCACCCCCCGGGAGTAGGCACAGACAGGAACCTGTCACCCACCGCCAGGTCCGGGTTGTGGTGCTTAGAGAGCTCCATCAGTAGTTTGGAGATCTACTACGCCAGCTTGAGGGCCGTATGTCATGACTAGAGGGTCGGCCTGGCTCTCTGACTCACCCCCAGCACAGCCACCTTTGCGGCTGTGAAAGCGCAGTGGTGACTGCCCATGGGTTGGGATCTCAGTCCCACTGTTTCCACTAGGGGGCTCATGGGCTTCTGATTTCCGAGCACCCCTCCCCATCAAGGTGTTTACCCCCCACATGTGTCATATACTGCCCCTGTATGCATCTTCTTTGTCTTGTCTGTTAACCTACCCAACCAACTTCCCAAAATATACCTATTATCCCTCCTCAACATCCCACTCTCATCTGAAAAAAAAAGGCAATCTGTTCCCACAAAAAAAATTGGCCCATACATAGCTGTCCATTTTGCACACGTGTCCATTGGACACATGTAATCTGGTCTAATTGGCATCACAACATACAAATGTTGTCCTCACACCTCTCTCAGGGGTTTGAGTGTCCAAATCTACCTCCAAAGTCAGTGTATATGCAAAGCTGTTGCTGTAGAAGAAATGGGCAGCTATGGAACTTCTCTACACCCTCCTACACATCCCTAGCTATTTTTCCTACTGTCTTTCCCTCTCTGTGCCCCTTTTTCACCACTTTCCTATCAACCCTTTTTCTTTTCTTTTAAAGAAATGAGTGCGGGGGTAAGCAGGAGTAAGCACTTTTAAGCAGCAGTAAGTGGGTTTAAGCCTGTTTGCGCAGAGGTAAGCAATGCCTACATAGGTTAAGCAATTTAGTAGCTAACTGAGTATAAGAAACTATAACGAGAAGTTAGCAGTGCTTACCTCCGCGCAAACCCACACAAACCCACTTACAACTGCTTAAAAGTGCCTTAATCACTCTGTATCCAACAGGCCTTGTTCTGCCCAGTTACAAAATAAACAGCTTCTGCAAGTTTCAAACCCAGGACCATGCACACCATAGCCAAACTGATTTACCACTAAGCTATGTCAGACATACATAATCCTAATGTTTTCACAAACATGTCATCCAGCACAGTCATTCAACAGTACAGGGAATGTATTTCAACATGTAGATATATGTGTGTATAAATATAAATATATATATATATATATATATATATATATATATATATTAATATCTAAATAAATATAATATATCTATATATATGTAGATATAGATATAGAAATATATATATATATATATATATATATATATATATATATATATATATATATATATATATATATATATATATATATATATATATATATATATATATATATATATATATATATAAACATATATACATACATATGCATGCATCTATAGATATGTCTACATGTATATATATATATATATATATATATATATATATATATATATATATATATATATATATATACGGACTTACATCTGTAGATAAAAATGGGAACATATCAATAACATATATGTCCACGTGCACTGTTAATGGGGTTAAGAGGCCCCAAACAACATATGCCTTGTACAAATAGGTATTCACCCCCCCAACAGTCAAACACGTCCTGGAATACACTACCAACTGTTGCAGCTCCCATAACCAGGACCTGACATGACATGGGCACAAGATATTAACAGTACTTCATCCCAGCTGTATGACGTCAGGCTGGTATCAGTAACATATCATGAGTACAGTCTGGCTCTCATAGGGAATGTACAATGTGGAAGCAATCAATATCCCTAGGATACATATACACAGACTCGTATATGCAGATACAGATATACATCTATACCTAGAGATATGTATAGGAAGATGCATATATAGACGGTGTACACAATACGGAACTGCCACTATGCCTACAGTTACCACCTTACCAACTGGACATTGTATGAGCCTCCTGTACAAATGACAATCGTTGCCTGCAACATATACCCACAGAAAGGCCAAAGGATATAATACCACACACAGGTTTGCATACATGGGAAAGCTTTATTTGTGTACTATTACAGTTGTATATGCAATGTCATATAGCTGTTTAGACACTGACATCTATATACACAGAGTAATGCAACTGTGAAACAGTTATACTAATACAGTAGTCTGGAAAGGTTTACATATGTTGCTGTCCAGGCCAAGGCCTTCAGGTAGTACAATAGTAAAGACACACTGGACCTGGACCACAGGATACCAAACAATCAACAGTAGGTAATGCAGATGTATAGTTCAGAAGTCTCTATCTACACTCTGTACACAAACCCTAGGGGGTGAAGACCTCAGTTGACACAATGGGATGTAACTGTTACATAACAAGGCATAACTGACACCATCACAATCACACTGACAAACAGAGCAGTCTGTATGACAGGAGACAGTAGGCCTGCATTTACTCAAGGTGGATTGTATGGTAATGTACATCCACATGCCTTAAGGCAGCTTACTCCTGATACCCCCACATTTTGTAACAGCCTAGGTTAGTTATGGTGCATCCCCCCTTAGACTCAATAATACAGGGCCATATACCACCGTTACATACACTGGCCTCTGGAGTGCATAAGGGCACACATGTATTGTGTAGGTGAAGCCCACACATATATAGCCCCAACCCCACAGTATGTGTGGGGGACACAACAGCAGTGGACTGATGGCAGGAATGGCAGCATGACATACTCACAGCCCATGACAGAACAACCCCTGACAGCATGCCATATGTGCAAAACCTGGTATGTAGGTGGAGGACAGAGGCTGGAACACAGGCCCATATGTGTAAAAGTGTTGTCATACACTAAGCAAGTCATTGGTGTTACATGATAGTCTGCAACATACCCTTAGTCAGGAATGTGAAGTTAAAAACATAAATGGATGTAGCCATGCAGTGATAGCACTCAACGCACACACTGCCAGTGATATATCTGACACAAGACCTGTATGGTGGACAGACAAAACATAATAGGCACACATCTGGCCATCAAGAGGATAGGCCCACAGTTGAGAGCTATGCAGACAGACTGTATTCCAAGTTAAACTAGTATGTACACACAAACCCTGTAACACCAGTATTATACAATGCATAGAACAACTCTACTCACACTCTGTCTGTAGTTCTGGAACTTCCTACAAATATGTTGCTGGCCTGAGTGTGCAGGTTCTTCTGTAAGAAGTATTGCTACCTGCTGTCTGTAACACTGATGCCTACACACAGGAAGGCTGTCCATCATACAGGAAAGGTAAAGGGACCACACCCACATGATGTAGGGATTTATAGTAGTTCGTTGCCATAACACTGGGAATTGGAAGTACTACACAGCATGCTGCATGCAGGTAGCAAGTGGAGGAAACTGACTGGTGCAGATGCCATCACCTGATCATGTGCATCACCTACAAATTCCATGTTGCAATCTATGCAAATCAGCTCATTCCATTTACTGGAGAGATACTGAGAGAGAGAGAGAGAGAGAGAGAGAGAGAGAGAGAGAGAGACTGCATGTATAAAAAACAAAAAATAAAAATACCAAACACTCTAGAAGAGTCTGCATTCCCAGAACAGGTATGTGAAGTATATATGTATGCAAATGACCATAGTACTTGGTCCATAATAATGAGATAGATGATGTGGAATGCTTTATATGTGCCTTCAGGTGTTGTTGTTCTAATGATGTTCAGCTGAACAACTGCTAAGGACAATAGAGGCTGTCCCTGTGGGTAGTGGGTCATACCGCTCAACCGTGCAGAGCAGCACTGCAGCACTGAATGATAAGATGTAAGCCATCATAGTCTGTGTTGTGTAATGAGAAGTATGTATATTACATGGCCAATAGCTGGTGGTGGAAGTAATGCCATCATGATGGACACGTGGGATTCACAGACAACCCCTTGCAGGATACTCAGGTTAATCTGTATTGTAGTATGCAGGAATGCCATAGGCATGTAATAGGGTTACCTGCAATCTTGCCCTACATATATCCCCCCAGTATCAGGCTGTGTCCATATGTTGCACCTGTCTGTGCTGTAGCAAGGCAGAACAGTGCAGTTGTGCAGGAAGTAGTCGTGAGATTGTGGACTTGATGTCTAAATGTACCCCACATGTAGGTATGCATATGTGTACATGTATATATGTACACATATATATATATATATATATATATATATATATATATATATATATATATATATACATATATATATATATATATATATATATATATATATATATATATATATATATATATATATATACATATGCATATACATGCATGTCCACAAATATACAGATACCCATGTGTAGACATATATATGAGCACATATATACATCACATATATCTACACATATACAGATATATACCTATATGCACATGTCTACATATATGCAAACACACACACAAACATATACATATGTAAATACATGTCCCCTGTATTACTACCACAGTGCTGCATGCTATGTTTGAGGAAACAGCACACATAGCAATACACACAGATATCTACAGATGTCAGTGTGTGCAACATGAACAGGTATGTCACATGTGAATCCCTTGTTGGGACCACATTGCCCTTATCTGTGAAGTTTGGAATGGGAATATGGGGAAGTATGGCAGGTATAGTTGTTGAGGTGGTCAAAGTTGGTAGATTTAGAGGACAGTCTACAGGGGTGGTATGTGACACATGTGGTGGGTAAAATCCCTGGATGGTGTGTGTGGTCTGTGATGTGGATGCCCCATGGGCCCCAATATGGGCACAATGAGAACAAGCTTCCCACCCACTGCTACTCACAACAGCAGTCCATGTCCTAAAGGTGCCTGGCTTGGAGGCTGACCTGAAGGAGCATTTCTACCCTGTGAAAGTGTACTGGGTGCCTCAGAGTGATGTAGCACAACCCCCATGTGTTTGTGGGGCCTGTTATGGAACAGACCCTGGACCTGACCTCAGGGGACAGGAACATGTCTGTGTGTGGCTCTGGGGGAGGGGACAACATCCCCTGGGTAGTTTCACCTGACGGTATTGCTGGACCAGTACATGAGCAAGCCCCAGGGTGGGACACACGTGTGATGTGGCCGCGTAACATGGGCAGATGGGTTGGAGAGGTGGTTCTGCTGGGCAATAGCACATATACATGCTATTGTGTCACTGTTATACAACACATGTTGGTAGTAATAATCTACACAATCCTGGAACATGTTCAACAGCATGCATAGATATCCCCAATAACACAGAATGTCAGATATGCAGCAATCACAAAGCAGCCATACCACAGGCATATATGGTACCATAGTGGCCCTGATAATGGCAAGCAGGTGAATAGTCTGTAACAGGCCAGCAATGATAGTGTCCACACAGGCAACATGGCTACAAACACATAGCACAAAGTGTAGTATAATACAGTATCTGTCCCACTGGTAGGTAAGCTGTAGCCATACCTAATGAGTTGTGTGTACAACTTTTTGCCACTGATATGGTGGGGGGGGGGTGACAGAGGTGTGTATTAAGAGCTGTGGTAAACTTGCTGTATGAGTTGCTCAGACCTGTTTCCATCTTTATGTCTTTCAGGCAATATGTCACATGCATGGCTACCATCTTATTCAGCTGCTGAAAATGATGTATTGCTAACCTTTTTAATCCAGCACTGCCCTGTCCTGATTGGCTGGGCTGCCTATGAGTAGCAGGAGTGAACAGCCCTGTGGAACGACCTAGTCCACAGAGTCAATGATGTCAGACTGCGCAACTGCAGTTATGAGCAGGTTCGGCATCATTAATCTGACCTACTTTGCAATGCCCATCGGTGTGCTGCTGCAGTCTGGAGGATCACCTCACCACAGAGGGGGGCCATGCCATCCATCCCCCTCTGACATGTGTGGAGAAGCTGCTGGCCAGCCTCGTGGCACCTGCCCATCTGGACACACCAACCGCCAGACACCTTTGTGGAGGTGGGTGCCACCCACACACCAGCCGAGGAGCATGCAGGTAAGGCCACAGGGCACATCTGAAGACCACTGTTGCATATACATCTGCATTGGTACAGGTAGATCATGCATATCTGACATGTCATAGATATATTTTGTTGCTGCATAGTAATAAACAGATGTCCATATGTGGTAGTATTGTGGAAATGTACTGTTGCTGTATTATAATACTGCATCCACTCTGTAGCACTGCCACAGTTGTGGCTCCTGACTATACATCTCTCACCCTCTTATGTAGGTCCCTCTGGGATTCCACCAAGGCAGTAGCCTGTAACTGTTGAGTATGGTTTATGTAGATGATTTCCAATACACCAGGCATGTAATGGCTATGGTATATGCAATGCATACATCTAACACACCTACCCAGAATGCATGCTGTACATGTGCATGTATTGTTGCTGTGAAATGCATGGCATCACAGGGATGACCATGATGGGGTATTGGAAGGGTATGTCAGACACCTGCATGATAACTAACATCCTGTCATTGCGGAATGTGTCCACAGGGAGTAACATAATATTGGGAAACATGGCCTACAGTAGGGACATGTTTAGAACAATACCCATATACAGTGCAACACCAGTGTATATATCTGTAGGACAATGGCAACTGCTGCAGAGATACACCATTGCATAAAGCATTACAGTGGTCCACATTATCAGCTGGAATTAGGCTGTAACATGTGGTGTGCAGTGTATGGGACACTGCAAAGTGACACACATGTGTAGGGCTTACTCATCATGCATCTGCAAAAAGGCTGAAGGAGGGGGGAGGGGTGTCAGCATGACACACCAGTGCACTGCAGCAGGGATCCTAAGAATGCTAAGAATGGTTGTATCTGCACATAGTCAGGTTCAAGACCTGTGGCAGCTGCAACCTTACTCCCACAGCAATAGTGATGGCAGTGTGTGAACACCAAGGGATGTGCACATGAGTAGACCTTGCAATTATGCAGAATAGGGGGACATGTGTAGGGCAGACTGAACATACACTGGCAAATGCAGATGGCCCATGCCGGTATACCCCTGCCAGGAGTAGTGACTGCTGTAGTACACACAACAAGAGGTGCAACAAACTGTCATGATATGGGTGTGCACACATATCCCAACACAGTGTGTATGCATCGTGGTCAGCATCCACACACCTAACACATTCCGTAGACACTGCGTGTGAAAGTACAGGACATATGTCACATATCGGGCTCATGTACTGCTAAGATATGCGGTGATGTGGCCCATGGCAGATCAAGGATGGGTGCGTCATATCAATAAATGTGTGTACACCCCCCATAGCCATGGTATGCTCTGATGGTTGTCAGTGTAAGAGTATTGGATTGGTCATACATGGTCCGCTGATGTTGACAGCTGTGCATCAGACATCAGGCATTCACAAATGACATCTGTCTACATATCATACCAGGTATGTGTTGCTGGAAAACATAGGGGCTGTGAGCATTAAAGCTGACCTAACTGACACAGTAGTACACATTCAGCAATGGGCTATACACCTGTGAGGTGTGGTGCACAGTACATGACAGGGTGCAGAACAGGTGCAGAGAAATACCATGTTCATGGGTGCAGTGGTATCCAAGGGAAGGGGCTTCACCTAGTGACACAGCACATGCATCACACACATGTATACTGTTGCCAGCATGAATTAACTATAGCTGCACTGCATACTGTCAGGTACCATATGTTATGCATGTTGACAGAGGGGTAATAGGAGGACTGTGTGTACTATCATTGTGCAACCTCACCTGTGTGTGTGTGTGTGCGTGTGTGTGTGTGTGTGTGTGTGTGTGTGTGTGTGTGTGTGTGTGTGTGTGTGTGTGTGTGTGTGTGTGTGTGTGTGCATTCTGGTGGGTAGTTAGTTTCTCTGTAGGGTTACTCTGGTGAAATGGAGGGAGTTTGATGCATGTAGGATGCTTCTGTGCATGTGTGTGTGTTTGTCTGCCTGGCCATGTATGCACATGTGTGATTGTGAGGAGTTCATACAGCAGTACCTCCCTCTGGGATCATGCAGTATATGTACATGGACTGTCACATTACACACCAGGAATACTTGTCATGTGTCTAATCACAGGACAGCTGATAGTATAATATGGTCTGTAGCATGGAACAGGCATCATGTGAGAAGGTAGACACCAGGTACAACCTTAATATCACATTCAGCAGAGAGGTCACCTACAATCCACGTATGCAGCACTACAGATGCATTGACGAAGTACTAGCCAACACCAGAGAATGTATCCAAATATTACAGTTGTCACATGATAGGCTGAATGAGCAGCATATCTGGCATGTACTGAGCATTACATACACATGACACACCAGTGCATGATATTATGGATAGAACATAGTAGCTGACACATATAGGGGCCATGCTCATGTTGTCCGGATATACACAGGGTGCATACCAAATGACAGCAGTGAGGCCATATAAGACCATTACACACAGGTCAAGCAGGTGATGTAGTAACAGGTCTTGTGTTGTGACCGCTTGTGTATGCATTTAGAGGACTGATATGTTAATGAGTGGTATCAATGTGTGTATGTTAACAAGTGTGATGCAGGATGGGGTACCATGTGGACATATACATGGGACTGTCTGTAAAGCCACGGACAAGTAGGGATTACGGAGGTGTGTGTGTGTGTGTGTGTGTGTGTGTGTGTGTGTGTGTGTGTGAGTGTGTGTACTGTTAGGCAATACTGTACAGGTTTTAAAGTGTGTTTATTGTTTTCCCCCCCCGGTGGTGAGGTGGGTCAGGATCCCTCCTGCATATAATCTGATGTTGGTGTCCATACAGACACAGAAGATGATGATAATACTGTTGAGGCACAGGTGGGGTTGTCGGAGCCCGACACTGCACTGACATTTGGCATCCCCCTTTTAGTCACCCCAACCCCGCACACAGTTTCAGTGCCTATAATACCCCATCACCAGTGGCCATAGCAGAGGGACAGTTGGCGTTTGGTGGCAGTGCACAGGAAAGTGTGTTAACCATGCCTACTGTGTCTGGGTTGTGTAGGAGATGTGTGCACAGTGGTAACCTACCACCTGCCAGGTGGCAGCAGGCAATCTATTGACAGACTCTATTGTAGTGACCCTCAGGGTGAGAATGACATGCATCAGCCAATCCTCCAGGTGCCTCCTGCACATGGTCACTGAGGTGATCAAGTTGACATGTATGCAACATGTATTACAACACGTGGTTAGTATCTGTGATGGATGTACCCAAGCATGTTTTGTTGACTGTGGTAGTGTAGTGGAGGTATCCATGGCATGAGGTGTGCACAGGGTGACATCTCCTATATATGCCAGTTCTTACACAGCTGGGCAGACATGTCAGTGTCAATCAAGCTTAGGTTGCCTGTACATATCCCAGCTGGATACCTGCCATCTGTACATCTGAAAAGGGACTGACAGTCATCAGGTTGGCAAGTAGCTATGCAGTAGGATGAGTGTGTTGACAGATAGACGTTTGACAACAATATGTATGCCACAACTACATGTCAGAAGCCTTCACTAACATGTATTGTACAGGCGGTAGTCTACAGTTACATTCTACATGATGGATCATTACCCAGTAAGGGGTATATACTGTAACACAGCTCACTCACCAGGGATACAACAGGGAGGCCTCAGTGTCCAGCTATGCCTGCAGGTGTGCATGTTGCTAGTACTACATTTAGCACTCTGCTCTTTCCTGGGTAAGCACTGTCAACAGTAGTACTGCCATGATACACTACATACCAGTGTGACAGCAGGTACCCTGGGCTACTACCCCTGTATGTAACACATTCACATGGATATCAGTGCTGTACAGGCTTCATTTACATCAGTGTCCCACACATGACACTCACACCCCTTGCTACTGTAATTACAGCACATAGGCGTATGTATTGTACATGGCATTACATACACTTATTACAGATGTCATTACCCTGCTATGTTATCAGATTGGTTGGTGTGACCCGGTTACCAGGGCTAAGCCTTGCTTAGCAAGTATCAACATTGCTGCAATATTACAGCTGAGCTGATTTGCACACTGGTAAGCGAAGTCTACATTGTAAGTGCCCATACGTTTACCCATAGCTTAATTTAGCTTAGCTTCTCACAAACCTGCGCAAACGCACTTAAAGCTGCTTACAACTGCCTTAACCACTCTATAACCAACAGCCCTTGTTCTGCCCAGCAAAAAAATGAACAGCCCTTGCAGGTTTTCAACCCAGGACTCTGTATATTAAATTCCCAACACTTAATCACTGCGCCATGGCCACTGTGAAAACAGCTGTTGTTTTACCAATATAGCTGTCAATACACATATTGAGTAGTATTGAACAATTGCCTTTACTTCCTAAATTGTATAGTCCTTGTTATTAATATGACTGTTGCATCACATATGTTGTTTTATCATAATGTGCACATAGCTGATACATACAGTGAGATAGATTTGGAAGGGTATATACAACCATGAGGTTTACACATGACAGGAATATGGTTATATACGTATAATAGGTCTGATAGTCACATCACCACAGTAGTCAGGAAGTCCTTCTGCATGGCACACCTCATCATAAAAGGGTTCTCATCCAGGAAAAAAGAGGTCTTTGTTCCCCTCTACTCATCACTCATTAGACCCATTATAGAGTACAACGCCCCTTTTGGAATGAACCTCACGAGACATCTGCAGCAGCTGGAAAGGCCACAGAAGTACCTCACAAAGAGGATTACTGGCCTCAAACAAATGCCCTACACTGACCGCCTCAAAAGACTCCAGCTTTACTCCATAGCATATCGACTACTCTGAGGTGATCTCTGCCTAACATATAAAGCTATGTCAAACCCAGAGCTGTTGCACATGCTACACCTAAAGAAATCCCAATTCCTCCAAGCTACACACTCTAAGAACCTAAACCTTGTCACCACAATAAAGAGGACATGCTGGAGGAGTAGATTCCTGACCCAGAGACTTCCTATACTCTGGAACAAGCTACCCATCTATGTCAAGCAAAGTTCTTCATTAGCACTCTTCAAGAAAAATCATGATGAGTAGATGGGGAATAGGAAATACACCCGAGGGATCACTTTTGTGTCTCTGCTGGACAGTGTGACAGGAAAATAACTTTATTGGGTGGTGTAAGCTATGGTACCTTGCTGGCTAGGCTTAGGTAGGCCCTTGGGCCAATAGCCTAGTACCTATCTATGAACCTATGATCCTATATATGTCTACTTGTACATACACATGTATTCTCATATATATATGTCTGTATACACATCTGTATAGTGCAACATATATATGGCCATATGTACATCTCTTCATATGAACATATATATATATGTATATATAGATATATATGTAGATATGCATATATGTATATATAGCTATATATGTATGCACATCCTATGTGTACAGATATGCCTAGTTACGTTGGTATATATGTAGATATTTATAACTATATGTGCATACATATGTATTCTGATATACCTACCACTGTCAATATATATGTAAATATCCATACTTATATGTTCATATGTATCTCTATCTGTATATGTGTAGACATACATTCTTCTGTATATGTATATATCTGAATGTTTATATATATTTTTATATATATATATATATATATATATATATATATATATATATATATATATATATATATATATATATATATATATATATATATATATATATATATATATGCATATATATGTACATATACATATCCATCTATGTATGTCGATATGTATATGTGTATGTATATAGATATATGAATAATTATATATACATATATGTTCACCATATGTCCTGAACATGGAGTGGAGCCCTACCTCAGCCCCAATAGTCCCAACTTCATAGTGCAAGGGGATGTCAGGTATGTATTGCAGCTATATTTGTAGATTATTGCTACTGTAATAGGGATTGTCTTTACAGACATGGTGTGTGTGGGAGGTCACATCTGCTTTTAACATGTGCGTCATTGGCTACTGACAGACATCCTAAGGATATCATAGTACAGTACCACTGCTAGCACAGTAATGCTCCTATGGACTACAGCAGAGATATGACCAATATATGTGGACAGTATGACACACCCTGGACAGTCCAGATGTATACACAAAACCCCAAAGTGCAACACATATGGACCAAGCCTGACAATGTGGATGTTAGCCATGTAGATGGGTATAACACGTAACTACTGGTATACATTTGCCCATATAGCTTATGCACTCACACCCCCCGTCTGTCCTGACAGATAATAACTGCTGGTACAGAGGTGCCATGGCCACATACTACCCACTAGTTATTGACATACATCTGTACAGCATCCCACTACTTTGTCTGACATACATGACTGTTATGGTGGCCTGGCAGCAGTACATCTGGCAAGTATCTGGACATGACATCTCACTGGGTAAGTACACAAAGCTGCTAGGCATGTAACAAAGCACTGTACAGGCTACAGGCAGACTGGCTCAACACTTGCCTACATTTCCTATGGGGTAATACACATGTACCTGCATATATAGCAAGTTCTACAGGCAAGTCACAGCACAGAGTAACAGACACCTGTGTGAAAGTGCATAACCACAACCAATATGAACACAGCCACAGCCACATATGGTAAACTAGCATAATATTAAAGTATACGGACTATCTGTTCAACACCATCCTGATATGTGCCACTCACACACTAACCCTACATATACTGAGCCGCTACACAGTGTAGTCCAATGCCTGTCTGTGGTATGGGGGCATGTGTGTGTTTGGCCCTACAAGCATGTAAGCCGATAGGGTAATATACAGTGGAGCAGCATGTAACATCAACTAGAACAGACCAAGAACTATGACATCTACCACTGTCTGTACAGAGGCCAAGGTACTTATTAACAATACACACACTGTCAACAATCACCATAAGTACACAGACCTCAGTAATGTACACACAACCACAGAAGGTCCAGGTTATTTCATCAAATATAACCCCTACTATACATAAGATGTGTAGCAGTTTGATATCTCACTGGCTTGTTATAAGATATGATGTTAATAAATATGGTGTACAGCACATATGCATCTCTTACTGCATGACATATGTACAAAGGTTGACAGATTTTCGGCTGGAGGCACAAACATAGGGCCAATATTGACATATTGCTGTGATAACCTCATACATTTACTGTTGTAACAGGGTTTGTTGCAACATATGTCCTATGAGGGATATGAAGTCAGCAACTCTCACGGCTGTTACCATCTACAGACTGCAATCCTCACACCACATTCTGCAGTTCACAGTTAGGTGCTCTGTGAGTAACACAAGAAACAAAAGGCACCACACACTGCCCAGTCTGCAGATGACCCTACAGATGGGGATTTCCTCATAAACATAGCACTCGCATGACAGGTATTAAGACATGTAGGGCAGCCATATCCACACACACCCTGTTAAACCAACATTACTCCAATTGCAGTATTGCAGCACTTACAGTCTGTAGTCAAGTCAGGCACATCCCCCTCCTGTGTGTTGGCCTGTTTCCACAGTGTATGTTGTTAGAGGTAAATCCCCAATCCATCTGTGATGCTGTTTGCCAAACAGATCTAGTTCATGCTCACAGTGAATGAAAAGGCCCAACACCAACATGCTGTTCCTGGATATTAGAATGTGTTTCCATGCAATTGGCTATGGGAATGTTACCACAGCTGTTCCACATGCAATCAGCTAGAGAAGGGCTGTAATTCATGCAGAGGCCATCAGCTGATCATGGGCATTATTTACAATACACATGCTACTTCCCAAGCAAAGCAGGTGTAAGTCTTCACATCCACCAGAGAGGGAATAAGAGAGGCAGACAGAGGCAAAGATAAGTCAGGAATGGGTGGGAGAGTAAAACCTAAGCATGTTTGTGTCACACACCTACCAGTACAGGATATCAAACCCTTGACAACTATATAGTACTATCACATGTCTATGCAGCTACTGGATGCACCACATAGGTTACATGTTGAGGAACCCATCAAATGTATATGTGGTAGTGAGTGACATCTTCAACAGTGATATTGTAGCTATATGGTAGGTGCAGTACACGTGCCTGTCTACATGAACAGGTGTCAGCATCAACACAGCCAAACTATCACAGGGACACATACACATTGACACACTTGGCAGGGCCAGGAATACAACTCATCACTAGATAGATTGCCACAACACAGTACTGTGCAGTTTTCAAATGCACCACAGGGGTCATATGGAGGTTATATGGGCAAAGGGTATGTGGAGATGTCTGACAGACAGCATGCTTCAGTATGCCAATGGGTTTATAGTGAGTAGGAATGTGGTCATATGCATCATACAACACACACAGATGCAGGGTGCCAGTACTGACATGCATGGGTGCATTGCTTCATGGGTGTGTAGTAGTCAACTGTGCCAGATGACTATACAAGACTATGTGATGGGTATATCTTGGCATCAGGCCACATGACAATAGTCTGCAGTGTGGCTCAAGGGTGTAGTGTCTGGATTTGCCCACACAGGTGGGTATTTTATTCACCATCCAGTCACCTGGGTAAGCAGCGCATGTGGCCAATGCTGTGGATTGCTTGCCATGTATGTGTTCCTTAGTCCATGACATGGACAGTGTTTGAGATGTGCACACCTCCCACATGCATGTACAGTGACATGTGGAACCATACCTGGGGTGTCTGGCCCATGCTGTGTGCACAGATTATCATAAGATGTGCCAGTCCTGGCCTCATGTAGTGGGAACTATTAATGGACAGCAGGTTCACCCTGCACCTACACTTATAGCATGATACAGGTATTCTCTGGTGTCAGTGGCATCTGTTCATACAGAGCATGTTTTTAGGAATGGTATGCCTTTTGTGGGTCACATTTGATGGTACCACAGGTGTTGCAGGTGTCTTGTGGGGAGCATAGGGAAGGTGCACTGTCTGCATGTACATGCCTATTGGACTGATGGACAGGGGGCCATGCTCTCTGTAGCCCACTGCAGTCACACCATGGTTACTATCAGTGGGCAATATGGAGGGTACTATCAACATAGCAGCTGTTGCCTAGGCAAGTGTGTGTGTGTGTATGAGACATGGGTTGAAAGTGTTCCCTGGGTAATACAAGGGTTACTAACATTGTTCACCTGACCTTGATGTCACATGTAGGGGTATGGATTTGCACACCAGCCTCTCAGCTATTTCACAACTGTTATCCCTGTAGGGTGGACATTGTGATATATTCTAGGGTCACCATATAAGACATTTGCAAAACCTGCTCCACATTGAGTCCAGTTGTTACACACTCACAACCACCTCAACACAGGATACGAATGACAAACACAGACACACACACCTGTCATGTCTGGGATTAGAACTCCTACCTAACTAGTTTATTACACTACAGCACTAAGCAGTTATAGGACGTGCTACAGAGATTACTGGAGTACTCTTTCCCCAAAGGTGTATTTCACAGTGAATGACATCAGCAGGATTGCCAAAGTAGGACATTTGAATTGTAGTGAGTGTGACTAGCCTAAAATGCATTGCTCCCTACACAGACATAGAAACACACACAAAAACATCCACATTTGCCATGTGTGGGAATAGAACCCATACCAGAGTTCTATATCATATTACAGCATTAAGCTGTTATAGGATGGGCCATGGGGATTACTGGAATACTCTTACCCCAAAGGTGTATTTCACAGTGAATGACTTCAGCAGGTATGCCAACGTAGGGCATTTGAACTGTAGTGAGTGTGACTAGCCTAAAATGCATTGTTCCCTACACAGGCATAGAAACACACACAAAAACATCCACAACTGCCATGTGTGGGAATAGAACCCCTACCAGAGGTCTATATCACACTACAGCATTAATCTGTTATAAGATGCACCACAGGGAGTACTGGAGTATTCCTTCCCCAAAGGTGTATTTCACAGTGTGTACTGTTATACACTGTGATATTTCCTGTCCTCATGTACTGTCAGGTGGACATTAATGCTCACAGTGATGTCTTGGGGGACAAGTGTAACTGCAGCTGTGTCTGGTATTGTGGGCAGATACCTACATATTCATGGTAAGTTATGCCATTCTGTAGAGGGAGCTGCAGACACTTGCTACTGGGTCTGTGTATCCAGTTCAGCACCTTGGTACAGTGCTGGCAGAGGATCCCATACTATACTTGTATATCCATCGACATGACAGTATGGCTTTATCTTGCTGTGGCAATGCCTCACAGCTGTACAGATTTGCACAGGTTACCCAGAGGCAGGAGCCATGGGTCAGGGCATTACTGCTATTGTGGTGTAGAGGCAGGTGAGTAGCCACCCATGTATGTGTTTGCAGCCAGGTATAGTGTGTGCACACAGCTTTGTGTCGGACCCGGCATATTCTATGCTGCCCATGCTCCCACCCTTCCCTCTGTTATTCTAACCTCTCCCATACTTTATGCATTCATTCTCTGATACTTTCCCTAAGGTTATCACCCCATCACAGCTGTGTGTTAGTGTTGGTCCACAGTTAATGCCGTGGGACATGGTGGACACGTTACTGTGGTTTGTCCACATGGCCTTGCATATGGCTTATATGGAGTGTGTTATGTTGTTATTTGGATGTCCATGACATAAAATGCATTGGCAGTATGTGTGAGACACAGGCCTTTGGCAGAGGCCTGTGGGCCATTAAGTGTTGCTGTGGGCCAGATGTGGCAGGCCGTTACATTCTGTCAGTCCTACAGTCACAGGCCACCTTACAGTATATTCCCCTGGGGTGACAGGGTAGGTGAGATAGGTGTTCATGCCAATACTTTCTATCAGTCTTGATCAGGTAATGTGGATGCTGGCAGGGTACTACCTACAGCTAGGGAACACCTGCATGGGACACCTGCACTGCATGCTGCATTCTTCCGCTATTGCCATATACAGGTGGGGTCATATTGTACCCATTTCTCACAGCAGGGATATGACTGGAGAGTTATCTGTGGGTGGTGTTTGCATGAGCTGGGTGCATGTGTGCTATGGACACTACTTGCATCTGACACACAGATATGCATGGGGCATTCCAGTTAGGCTGGCATGTGCAGGTACATCAGCTGTATCCCAATACATCAATCCTACTTCATTTGTGATCTGCAAGTGTTCAGGCAGACATCACCGGTCTCCACTACTACAGGACCAGATAATGTGATGCATACCTGTATGTACACTTTCAATGGTGTCTCCATTTCAAAGTGACACAATATATACTGTATGTCAGGGGTACTTTCCCCTGTGTACTGCTTGTATATCTAGCCCAACAGTCATGCCATGTTAGTTTTTCAGATGGTGACACATATTACCACCATACATTTACGATGGCTTACTGCTAGCATGTGTTATACTGGTGGGAATAGGGTTTGGTACTGCAATTGTGAGGGCTTGTCCCTGTCATCAGCAGTAGTGGGCAATGACCACCAGGTCTTACCTCAACATGCATACATACTGACCACTCTCACACAGTCTGAAACACACACCAACCTAACACACACAGACCTGCATATGGTGCAAATGCTACAACCTATCCTGCTACCTTGGCCACCTAAGGGCATCTGTGCTCCACTGGTATTATACCTACACATATATGTTACTACATTTCTACATAGGGTTGTGGGGGGGCACACCTGACTGTTATGACGTGTGTTCATTGGATTGGGGGCACACCAGACCATTACTACATTTCTAAATAGGTTTGGGGAACACACCTGACTGTTACTACATGTCTAGGTTGGGTTGGGGGGAGCACACCTGACTGTGTCTACATTCTACACAGAATAGGGGAAGGGGGGCACACCTGACTATTACTACATGTCTATGCAGGACTGGAGGAGGGGGCACACCTGTCTGTTTTTACATTTCTACACAGTGGTTAGGAGGGTGCACACCTGACTGTTATTACATTTCTACGCTGGATTGGGGGAAGGGGAACACCTGTCTTTTTCTACATTTCTACACAGGATTGGGGGGCACACTTGACTGTTTCTACATTTATACATATGATGGGGGGGTACACCTGGCACTACACATTTGCTATGACTGTACTGTTATGTCTGGTACTCCATTTCATTCTGTACTCTAACCTATGATGCTGACTAGAGGCATTTCAGTGTACTACAAGTCTTAGCCTTGATTGACCTACATATGCCCTTCTGTATTGAATGTGTGGATCAATTCCAGGTAGTTTGTACTCTAGTGCAGACCTTTGTGTTGTACACCTGCAGGTAGAAAACTGTTTCTGCATTGTATCCGTCAATCATTTGGCACTATGGGGACAAACTGTGCAGAGGATAGTGTGTACTGTAAGTGATTGTGTCTGTGCTGCTTCAGCTGCATGGTACTGCTGTTAGCAGAGATATTCAGACATGTGTACTGTTATAGACTGTGATGTTTTCTGTCCTCATGTACTGTCAGGTGGCATTATTGCTCACAGTGATGTCTTGAGGGACAAGGGTAACTGCAGCTGTGTCCGGTATTGTGAGCAGGCACCTACATATTCATGGTAAGTTATGCCATTCTGTAGGGGGAGCTGCACACACTTGCTGCTTGGTCTGTGTATCCAGTTCAGCACCTTGGTACAGTGCTGGCAGAGGATCCCATACTTGTATATCCATCGACATGACAGTATGGCCTTATCTTGCTGTGACAATGCCTCACAGCTGTACATATTTGCACAGGTTATCCACAGGCAGGGGCCATGGGTCAGGGCATTACCGCTATTGTGGTGTATAGGCAGGTGTGTAGCCACCAATGTATGTGTTTGCAGCCAGGGATAGTGTGTGCACACAGCTTTGTGTCGGACCCTGCACATTCCATGCTGCCCATGCTCCCACCCCCCTTCTGTTATTCTAACCTCTTCCATACTTTATGCATACATTCTCTGATACTTTCCCTAAGGTTGTCACCCCATTACAGCTGTGTGTTAGTGTTGGTCCACAGTTAATGCAGTGGGACATGTTGGACATGTTACTGTGGTTTGTCCACATGGCCTTGCATATGGCTTATGTGAAGTGTGTTATGTTGTTATTTTGGTGTCCATGACATAACATGCATTGGCAGTATGTGTGAGACACAGGCCTTTAGCAGAGGCCTGTGGGCCATTAAGTGTTGCTGTGGGCCAGATGTGGCAGGCCGTTGCATTCTGACAGTCCTACAGTCACAGGCCACCTTACAGTATATTCCCCTGGGGTGACAGGGTAGGTGTGATAGGTGTTCATGCCAATACTTTCTATCGGTCTTGATCAGGTGGTGTGGATGCTGGCAGGGTGCTACCTACATGGGACACCTGCATGCTGCATTCTTCCGCTAATGCCATATACAGGTGGGGTCATATTGTACCCATTCCCCACAGCAGGGATATGACTGGAGAGGTATCTGTGGGTGGTGTTTGCATGAGCTGGGTGCATGTGTGCTATGGACACTACTTGCATCTGACACACAGATATGCATGGGGCATTCCAGTTATGCTGGCATGTGCAGGTACATCAGCTGATTCCCAATACATCAGTACTACTTCATTTGTGATCTGCAAGTGTTCAGGCAGACATCACCGGTCTCCCCTACTACAGGACCAGATAATGTGATGCATACCTGTATGCACACTTCCAAGGGTGTCTCCATTTCACAGTGACACAATATATACTGTATGTCAGGGGTACTTTCCCCTGTGTACTGCTTGTATATCTAGCCCAACAGCCATGCCATGTTAGTCTTTCAGATGGTGACACATATTACCACCATACATTTACAATGGCTTACTGCTAGCATGTGTTATACTGGTGGGAATAGGCTTTGGTACTGCAATTGTGAGGGCTTGTCCCTGTCATCAGCAGTAGTGGGCAATGACCACCGGTCTTACCTCAACATGCATACATACTGACCACTCTCACACAGTCTGAAACACACACCAACCTAGCACACACAGACCTGCATATTCTGCAAATGCTACAACCTATCCTGCTACCTTGGCCACCTAAGGGCATCTGTGCTCCACTGGTATTATACTTACACATACATGTTACTACCTTTCTACATAGGGTTGTGGGGGGGGGCACACCTGGCTGTTACAATGTGTGTACATCGGGTTGGGGGGCACACCAGACCATTACTACATTTCTAAATAGGTTTGGGGGCACACCTGACTGTTTCTACATGTCTAGGTTGGGTTGGGGGGAGCACACCTGACTGTGTCTACATTCTACACAGGATAGGGGAAGGGGGCACACCTGACTGTTACTACATTTCTACGCTGGATTGGGGGAAGGGGAACATCTGACTGTCTCTACATGTCTACATAGGAGTGGTGGGCACACCTGACTCTTACTACATTTCTACATAGGATTGTGGGGGGACACCTGACTGTTTCTACATTTTTACACAGGATTGGGGGGTACACCTGACTGTTACTACATTTCTACACAGGACTGGGGGCACACTTGACTGTTTCTACATTTCTACACAGGATTGGGGGACACACCTGACTGTTTCTACATTTATACATATGATGGGGGGGTACACCTGGCACTACACATTTGCTATGACTGTACTGTTATGTCTGGTACTCCATTTCATTCTGTACTCTAACCTATGATGCTGACTAGAGGCATTTCAGTGTACTACAAGTCTTAGCTTTGCCTGACCTACATATTAGTTTCTGACTTCCTACCCTTCAGAACTAACATCCAACTGCCTGACCTGCTCTAGTCTGTCTGTGTAGGCCTGGAGGGTGGTTACCCATAGGCATCATTCAGAGGCCATAGCACAGCCTCTGTTTGTGTTTGTCTACACCTGTCCTGCTGGTTGAGACTGTTGGGTATGTGAACCTCCCTGACTGGCATGTGTGAGTCATATGGACACACATGTGGCCCAACACATTTCCTACAGTGGGTTTTGTCGCTCTGTGTAGTACTGACTACTATGATGATGCTGGTATTTGTTATAGATCTCATGGTGCCACTATGGGTGTCTGCTATCACTGGCATACCATTCAACCACCCTATTACCTTGCATGCTCACGTCCATACCATAGATATAAGTAACGACACATTCTACTCCATTAGGCAATTGGTAGGTTGAGTGACTTACCTTGTGGGTGTGCCAGTATTGAGGATGGTGCTGGATGGCTGCTCGGATGCACATAGTACACTCCCTATACATGGCGGAGCACAGGTAGTGTCATGTTTGGCATCCCTTTTACTGTATGTGCAAGTCAGAGAGAGATGTCATTCCCTGGTTCCCTCCTGTGTCAGTGCATGTGCTATGTGTTGCCTCTTTGCCAAGGCCAGGGCATACTGGGCATGCCTCCATCTGCCTACTGGGGCAGGCTCAGGTTGTTCCTCCTCTGGGTCACTCTGTGCCTATGTAGGCCTTGGCATTGGTGGGGGGCTGTGTGGCCCTGCCCTGTGCTGTTCTTGCTGCAGCTGTTTCCACAGGATCATATTGTGTAGCATAGGTTCATAGGTTCATAGGTAGGTACTGGACTTTTGGACCTAGGGCCTATACAAGCCTAGCCAAAAAGGTACCCTGGCTTTTACCACCCAAGAAAATTATTTTCCTGTGCCCCTGTCAAGCAGAGCCTCAGAAGTGAACCCTGGGGTGAATTTCCTATTACCCATCCAATCATCAAGGTTTTTCTTGAAGAGTGCTAATGAGGAGCTCTGTTTGACATAGATAGGTAGTCTGTTCCAGAGTATGGGAAGTCTCTGGGACAGGAATCTATTCCACCAGCATGTTCTGTTTATTGTGGTGACAAGCTTTAGGTCACTAGAGCGTGTAGTTTGGAGGGATTGGGATTTCTTTAAGTGGAGCATGTCCAACAGCTCTGGGTTTGACATAGCTTTGTATGTTAGGCATAAATTGCCTCTGAGTAGGCGATATGCGACGGAGTAAAGCTGGAGTTTTTTGAGACGGTCTGCGTAAGGCATCTGTTTGAGGCCAGTAATCCTATTTGCGAGGTATTTCTGCAGCCTTTCCAGTTGTTGTCGATGACTTGTTAGGTACATACCAAAAGGGGTGTTGTACTCTATAATGGGTCTAATGAGTGATGAGTAGAGGGGAACAATTACCTCTTTTTTTCTGGATGAGAAACCTTTTGTGATGAGGTGTGCCACATAGAAGGATTTCCTGACCACTGTGGCAATGTGATTATCAAAGGAGAGACTACTGTCCACCTGTGTCCCAAGGTCTCTTATCACACTTTCAGTGTTAAGTAGACTACCACCTATGCGGTAGTTTATGGGCACAGAGATTTTACTAAAGGGGATGACAATGCACTTTTTGGTATTGAGCTTGAGGCTATGGCTTTGACACCAGGCATCGATATCAGTGAGGCCCTTTTGTAAGATGTCCACATTTTTAGGACTTTTGATTATGGCTCCTAGTTTGCAGTAATCTGCGAACTTCGTTAGCCAAAGACCTTCTGTGTTAGCCTGTACTTCAGAGAAGTAGATACCAAACAGGAGAGGACCCAGGACTGAACCCTGTGGTACTCTACTTGTTACTGGTCTGAAGTCTGATTTGGAGTCTGCTACTTTCACAGTGTGGGTTCTGACAGTAAGCCAGTTGGCAACCCATCTTGTGACATAGTGATTTATACCTAGTTTAGTGAAATTATCTATAATTCCAGAGTGGGGGATGGTGTTGAACAACTTGGCGAGCTCTAGATAGGCTGTGTCAACCACCTTACCCTCATCTATGGCTTTGGTGACTGCTTCAAAGAAGTCTATCAGGTTTAGGAGACATGATCTGCCTTATACAAACCTGAACTGTGTGGGGTCCAGAGTTTGGAGATCTCCAGTGTCTTTTTTTATGAGTTCCATGGTGATACTTTCCATGGCCTTGCAGTCCAAGCTCATCAGGCTAATGAGTGGGATAACCATCGTGGTGCACCATTAAATGGGCACAAAGCCTGAGGTGAAATTATGACTGAACATGGTACTTAGTTGGGGTGCCAATTCATTCTATAGTTCATGTAGAAGGCAGCCTGAGATGTTGTCAGGTCCCATGGATGCTGTATTCTTGGCTTTGGAGAGTGAGGTATTTACCTGTGCAGCTGTGATTACAGGAACTTTGCATTTTTGTGGTATAGAAATGGCCCCTTTAGGGATGAGAGGGGGGAAAAGTTAGCACTGAACCTATCTGCCAGGATGTTCGCAATATCAGTTGGTTCTGTATATTTAGTCCCATTGTGCTGTAACTCAGAGCAGATCTGAGTGTTACCATTGAGATTCTTGACATAGCTATGGAATGATTTGTGGTTGTCTTTAGAATGAGTGGCAATTTTGTTTTCATAACTAGCTTTGGAGGATTTTATGAGGGATCTCAGCTTCTTACTGAGGCTGACCAGGGAGTTCCTCCAATCATGGGACTTTACTCTTTTTTGCAACATTTTTTTATTTCTGTTGTAGAGTTTGTTTATGGCAGAAGACCACCAGATTGACTTCCTTTTTTGGAGGCTAGCATCTTGGTTCTGTTAGGGATAGCATGATCCATGCACTCGTGTAAGTGCTTATAAAGTGCATTTGTGTAGGATTCAGCAGTCGTACCTCTATTTTCCATCTGCATGGGTGTCATGAAGTTTGCCATTTCTGTCTTAAGAAGTGTGAAGTTGGCTTTAGAGAAATATTTTATGGTTGTTTTGCTAATGGGGGTGGGAGCGGGATGTGGATGTCTAGGGTGATTAGCTTGTGGTCGGATCTGACCAATGAGGAATTGACCTCTTGTGTGGAACACTGATCGCCCATGTTGGTGATGACCAGGTCTAGGATATTGCTGCCCCTGGTGGGGGTGTGAATAAGTTGATCCAAGGCGTTGTAATTGATGAATTCCAGAAAACATTGAGCAAAAGAGTTGGTACAAGAGTAGTTTTTCCAGTTAATGGTGGAGTAGTTGAAATCACCCATTATTAGGGTGTTGAGTTGCACCCTAATATTTTCCAGTGTATCAAGAAAAGATAAGTGGGAATCCTGGGGCATGGTGGGGGGTCTGTAGCAAGCTACAATCTGGATTGCGGTTCTTGCCCAGAGTTAGTTAAACTTGGATAATCTCGGATGCATTATGCTGAGCAACTAGCTTGGAGGTGTGGATATCCTTAATGAATATGGACACGCCTCCACCTTTATTATTTCGGTCTAGGTTAGGTGACCGAAAAGTGTGGTATGAATTATAGCCTGGTAATGCAGTGGTGCTCTCTGGAGCTTTGAACTAGGTCTCTGTCACTGAACAAATGTCGATGTTCTCCCTTTTAAGGAGTGTCTCGAGTGAGTGCATTTTGAGGTTTAGACTTCTAACACTGAGTAGCATTACCCTCAGATTTTGCTTGGTTGTACCTCTTACAGTGGTGAATTTGTCATTTGAACCTTGCCTAAAAAGGCACTATAGGGGTTTCAAGAGCCTTTGCCAGTATCCGGAATCCCAAGGGTGACAGATGTAAGCCATTTCTGGCAAAGCATCATGATCTGTCGATCATGTCATCCCAGGCAGACAGATACTGGATTCCCTTAGAATGACACCAGAAGCTGAGCCAATTGTTGAAGTCAATCATTTTGTCCTTGTATGTTGTATCATTCTGGGTGATGGCAGGATGCTACTCAGGGCTAGGGTCATACATGCCTGAGCTACAAGATCTGAGAGCTCCTCCATATCTCTTTTCATGTAGTCCAGGGAGGTACATCTCAGGTCATTCACACCAACATGGACAATGAATGACAGAGTCATATTTGTACTTGTTGTGGAGTGACCTGAGTGTGTGCATTATGTGGTGGATCCTGGCACCAGACAGGCAGCTGACAGTAACTTTCTCCTTGTTTTGCCTGGTGAGTGGAACATCATTGTGCCTGACTATAGAGTCACCTCTGACTAAAGTGTTGGGTATGTTATGCCTTATGAGCTGTAGTTGAGTGGCACACTGAGTATGTGGGCTATGTGTCATTTTGGGTTGTGTTAGGGGGTGAAGGTTGCTTGCATTTCTGCTTTGGAGGTCTTGGTTGTTTGGGCACATTTTTATTGAGAGCCTCTGTGAATGTAGGCATGTGTTTTGTGCTTTTGTGTGTGTGTTTTGGTGGTGTAGGTTTTGAGGGACTATGTGATGAGTTTGGTGTGGTGCAAGTGTTTACCTTCTCCTCTTGACTGTCTAGTCCAGTCTTTGGTGAATAGAACTTTGCTTCTAGTTTGGCTATATAAATGCATCTCTCACAGGTCGTAGTGTTGGGTGGTAGGAGGAGAGGTCTGTCTGTGTACATGATGCAATTGCTGCATTGCCCCAAGATGCCTAGATTCATCGGGTAGACAGGAGAAAACACCAAGAGCTGACCTTTAGACATGCCTGGATAGGTGCTTATTTATTAAGTACTAAAAACTTTTTCCTCTAGACAAGTGAGAAACGTTGAATGCTGTAGTCATTTGTGGCTTATTTAGTGCTTACAACGTGTTCTGAACAAGTGCTGAGCTCAAAGAAACAGATTTGAGTACTAAACCTAAAATGTTGGCTAATTGCAAGGGAAAATTTGAAGAGCAGACTTTATGGCGCCAGGAATAGTTTAACCCTAGTTAAGCGGGGTGGGGGGGATCAGGAGCTTACAAACAGTCCTGTATACAGCAAATCTGTATCTGGACTAGACTTGTTACAGGAAAGGGGGGAAACAAGCTTAGAATTTTTTTCAGCAATGGTGAAATGGAGAAAGCTGGAACAGAAGTTAATTCAAGGTTAAGAATCTGAGTGGGTTGGCCTTCACAAATGTTCTCTATTAGATTGAATGAACTAATGACACTATACTGAGAGGAGTGTCACAGATCAAATATACAGTATGGGCAGGCAACTGCAAAGCCACCAAGTATAAGGGCACCACAACACTGTGGAGTCTGGGTGTCAAACTATTACAGCTCCTAGCTGCAGCCCCTAAATGAAAGTTTTAGACAGACAAAGGAGCAAGCAGACTCTAGAAAATGCTTTTAACTTCAAACAGACTAGACTAGAACACAGAAACCTCAAAAAAATCAAAAATGCACAGAAAAGCTTGGATAGAGCACTCACAAACAGAAAATACAACTATCAGTATGAAAAAGCAGTTTATAGTTACGTAATTCAGTAAACATGCAATTAGAGTAATGCAACAGTATCTAGTAATGAAAAATACAGTTAAAATAGTATAAAACAGTACATAAATGCAGTGAAACAGTATAAAAAGCTTTATAACAGTGCAAAATGTAGTAGATTAACTGTATAGCACAATTATAAGCATTTCAGAAGTGAAGTTCAATGAAATAAGTGTACAAAATAACTTATCCTGCTCTTAGAATCTTAAGGAATTTCTGCTTAGTTTCAGTAATGAATTTACCATCCACAGCCTGATAAATACAAGCACAACCTTTTCCAGACACAGGGTTTATATACCAGTAAGGATGGAAGAGTTAGACGATCAAATTACTACTCAGTCCTATTAGACCCTGCTATTACCCAATCACTTGCACTACAGAAGGTCAGGAGACCCTGTTACTCTCAATAATAATAAATACAGACTATCAGCAGAAAATGGCTGCCAGAAACAGAGGAAAATCAAACAAAACTACCAGGTCTGGACAACAACAGGCCTCTATCAAGATTATGCCACCTGAGCAGAACACAGAAACCTCACTTTAAATGCATAGAAAGAACACTCACAAAGAGAAAATACAAGACTCAGTATGAAAAAGCAGTTTACAATTTAGTAATTAAATAAAAATGCAATTAGAGTAATGCACACTATTACAGCTTCTAGCTGTAGCCACTAAATGAAAGTTTTAAACAGATCAAGGAACAAGCAGACTCTAGAGAATGCTTTTAACTGCAAACAGACTAGACTAGAACACAGAAACCTCAAAAAATCAAAAATGCACAGAAAAGCTCAGATAGAGCAATCACAAACAGAAAATACAACTATCAGTATGAAAAGCAGTTGACAGTTAAGTAATTCAGTAAACATGCAATTAGAGCAATGAAACAGTATCTAGCAATGAAAAATATGGTTAAAGCAGTATAAAACAGTACATAAATGCAGTGAAACAGTAACAAAATCTTTATAACTGTGCAAAATGTAGTAGATTAACTGTATAGCATAATTATAAGCATTTCAGAAGTACAGGTCAATGAAATAAGTGTAAGAAATAACCTATCCTGCTCCTGGAATCTTAAGGAATTTCTGCTTAGTTTCAGTAATGAATTTACCATCCACAGCTGATAAATACATGCATGGCACATATGATGACAATTTGAGTACATATAGCTGGTGAGTACTGCAAGGCTCCACCGGATGTGTCCAGGCACTGGAACCGTGACTTGAGCATTCCAAACACAAGCTGCATTATAAGTCTGGTCTGTGCGTATGCCTCATTATGGCATTCTTGTTCAGGTGTGTGTGCATTTCTGATGAGTGTCATCAGCCACGGCTCCAGTGTGTAAACAGCATCCCCCACTAGGTGACCATAAGGGATGTTCCCATTGGCAAATCTCTGATACAGCTGTGTCAGATGCCAGATGTGGGAATCGTGATAGCTTCCAGGACAGTCAGCACACACATTCATTATAATGCCCTGGGCATCGCACATGACCTGGCAGTTAATGGAGGGGAAGCCCTTGCGTTTGATGTGGATCCTACCCTGATCACCAGGTGGTGCTTTGATGCATATGTGCATGCAGTCTATAGTGCCCACTACCTCAGGGTATTCTGCTATTTGGTGGAAGAGACACATATTGCTAGCCAACACCTCACGGGTGTTGAGGAAATATACGTGCTCACCGGCATGTGCTGACATGGCATCCAGGAGCTGGTGGAATACTCTGGATGCTGATGCCTGTGATATCCCCATGATATCCCCAGTTGGGCTTTGGGAGATATCTGTGGCTAGTATTCTTAGGCCTACACATACCTTGGTATCCCCTGGCATGGGATCCCCTCTGTTAGTTCAGTGTGTCAGGCATGGACGGAACACCTCAACAATTTGCTGTAGGAGGTCCCTGTCCACCCTATAGTGCACCACTATCTCCAGCTCATGTAGCCCCTGGTAGGTTACCTTGGGTCTGTACACTCTTCTCTGTCTCCTCACTGTGGGTTGGCCGACAGCATTCACATCCTCACCACCCTCAGCCTCTTCCACATGTTGTTGTATGATGCCTGCTACAGCCCCTATCATTTTGTTGTTTTATTTGTTAAAAGTTACCCTCTTGTATACACCTGTGGTGTAGAGTATGTGAAAAACCAGAGGGAAAGGTGTTTGCATAATTTATAGTAGTGTTCTGGGCTGGACTGGTCTGAAGCCTGTGTAATTGCCTGATTCTGATACATTTCACCTGCCAGCTAAGCTAGTTCTCCTAGATTAGCTTCCTACTGCTGCTTTCCCTTCCCATTGCCTTCCTGTTTAAGCCCGGGGCTGCGCCGCACAAACACAGTGCTCAAATGTGCACAGAGCTGCTATTTCCTGGTTTACTTTTTTTTCCTTTAAAACCCAGTGCATGGCAAGCACACCTGGTTAGGCAATGTAAAGAGTGCTAGGCAACCTCAGACACACCCCCTTGCTTAGCTGTGCTGAGCTAGGAGCAAACCCAAGCCACAGGGCTCCAATCTACTTACGGTATGCCTGACACAGCCCCCTATAATGTCAGCTAACTACTAGGCTTGCACCAAGCTATTGCTGCTCTTACACTGTTGGGAGCTGACTAGCACACAGGGGAAATCTGGGATTCACTATCATTCCCCTCATTTGCATAAGATTGCCTGCTAATGCACAGTTACATGTCCCACTCTGAGCCTCCTGCCTTAGCAATCACTATTCACTGGCCATGTTGACTTCTGCCTGCCATTGAGTATACTGGAAGAATAGTGATTTTAGTTAGAATGCTTATTTTAGGTTCATCTTCTTATTTTCCCCCGATCCCATTTGCGCGCCACTGCGCTATGCTTAAACAGCCAAGATCGGATAAAAAATAAAAGTAGAATTTTTTTTCAAGTGTTTTCCATGCCAGTGGCCTTATAGTTGGTCATTGGCATGCTTTATACATGATATCCACCCTTTATTTGGAACTGTCATGGCTTCATTTTGTAATTTTCAAAAATGTACTCTGTTACTGGCGGAGTACATTTCTGCAGGTTACACTAGTCCTGCATGGCTGGTTTCCAGCTTCCTGGATCACAAATTCACCTCATTTGCATGGATTTCTCCTGCAAATGGGGTAATTTGCATACAGGGGCCGAGTCCATGCAGGAATAGTGCAGGTGTGCTCGTACACACCCCTACAGGTTATTCTTGGATCGCACAGCAGACATATTGCCTGCTGGAGCTCCTGCACTAGTCCTGCACACCGTGCAGAGCTTGCTGAATCCGGGGTTTATGTTTACACTAAACAGAAAAGCATGCACTATGATGTGTTACTTGAAAATTTTCATTTTCTTTAAGCTTTTTTTCCCTTTCTTTTTTGGAATAACTTGTCTGAGACTATGACACTTAAATACTCTAACAAAAGGTATAAACAGTTAAAGAACGGTTTTGTTTTATGTATTATGCCATTGTTATTTACTATACTTTGAGAGGTATTAGTTTTATGCAGATTTGTTCAAGCATTACCAAGCTGTTAAGTTAGTAACCTAGAAAGTTGATAAACAAGAGTAAAATGCTTTTATATTTTTTTCCTTCTGGGATTTTAGTCTTTTAGTTAAAATGCATTATTTTTGTTGTACATTTTTAGGGAACTTCATAGATTTGCCATCTGAATAAAGTGTGGTTCCCTTTAGATAATTTGTGTGTGGTACGAAATGAAAAAATAAGTAAAATAATTATTTAAAAATTACTTGTCATTTATTCTCTTCTTTTAGTCTGCTTTTTTCCATTCATTCTTTGCTGTTTGGCATTTTATGGTAAAACCAGTCCAATCCATTCCTTCTGTTTGGTTTAATCTTTGTTAGATGTTAAAAAAGACACAGCTGCATCCAAGGTGTCAAAAGTCTTTGTCCCATCCAAGAAAAAGATTTTAAGTCTCACATGAAACAGTAAATACACCTTGAATTGTCCCTTTTTCAATTCTTTTATTAAAGGTAAACATTCCTTTCTTTTAGAATTTACCTCCAATGAGTAACCATTGTCAGATCGTATTATACTATCTTGATATTTGATAGGGGAGTTTGACCATGAAGGTTTTAGCAACAGTTCTTATCCTGAGAAGATAAATCTTACTGTTATTGATCTTGGACTTTAATTTGCTTTGCTGGATATTGAAGGAACTGCTAGTGACCTATGGCCTCTTTTAATTCCATAAGAAAAAGAATCAAGTACATTTAAAACATTTGGAAGCCAGGATGCGAGGAAATTTACCATATTATCTCCTTCAGTCTTTTCCAGTAGACCATAAGTACAAAGTTGTTTCTCCTTGACCTATTTTCTAGGTCATCTGATTTGTTTGTTAGGAAAGTATTTTGTTTTGAGAGACTCAAGTTGATGTTCTTGTTCCATGAGTCTGCCTTCCATGTCATTTAATGTTTCTTCTATGTCAACAATCTGAGTCTTATGTTCCATTATTAATTCTTGTAACTGCTCCATTTGCTTTGTGCATTTTTCTTAAAAAGAGTCAAGATTTTTGTCCATTTTGTCAAATTTCAAAGATATATCCTGCATGGTAGATAAAGTGTGTAGTTCCTTCCTTATTGTCTGGTCCTGTGAAGTGTTCTTTTGATAACTCATTCTGTGAAGATATCTGAGTCTCTTCTGCTTGAATTTTGACACACAAATCATAGAAGTTAAACAAAATAATCCAATGTAGACTATAATAGAAGTTATTGGTTAAGTTTAAGAAGTTTAGGAGTCTCAGTTTTGAAAAAAATCTGGCAGAAATATAACTTAGATAAGACAGCTGAAAAAAGTGCTGTCAGTCTGTCAGCATCCTGGCCAAGCCCCTCCAGTGAACTTGCTCTTTCTGTCTGTCATTCATATGTTCAAAAATCCTTTTATAAAACCTGCATTATAATTTGCCAATTATAAAAAAAGCTTCACAAATCAACAAGCTGCAATTTTCACTATACCTGTAGAGAGACAAGGGTAATGTATTTGGGACCCAAATGTCCTATCCAAACCTTTCACTGTGACTGAGGAACTCTCTTGGTGGACCTAGCTACTATACTGAATAAAAAGGATATTGAATGGCAGATATTAATGAATGTTGCGGGTGTCTAAAAAGTGAAGTTATATAACAGAAAACTGTTTTTATTTTTTTTATTTTTTATAGGTAATTTGTTTATAATTAATATTTATTTGAAGCAAGATAATTTTTATTTGCTCTGAACAAGTGTATTAAAAACAAAGGCACTAAAACATTTTTTAGTGAGACCATGGAATGATATTAAAGGCATTTGCTAGCTCCAGGTAGGCAGTGTGAAACAATCTGCCTGCATCTAATGAATGTTACCTGTTCAAAGAAGCCCACCATGTTCAAGAAGCAAGATATGCTTTTAATAAACCCAGACTGGCTTGGGTCCAGGCCATGTCATCATTATCATCATCATTACCATCAAACCCTTTTACCATTGTGTACATGGGGTCAGGGTGTCATGTCACCTGTTGCCATCTCTCCCTATTCAGTGCCACTCTCCTACTTTCTTCAAAAGTCATGCTTGACTGTCACAGGTCTTCTCTCACGCAATCCATTAACCTCTTTGCTGGAAGCCCTCATTTTCTCTTGCCTTCTTACTGTCTGTTCCAAATCCTTTTCACCAGATCGTCTTCCACTTTCCTACACATATGCCCAAACAAGAGTAAAGTGTTCTCTTTGACCTTTTCTGCAATTGGAGCTACTTTGGTTTCTACTGTGATGTCCACATTCATTCATCTGTCCCACAGTGTGCATGCTACCACCCTTTTCAGCCACTTCATCTGCATCACCTCTAGCTTCCTCAGCTGCTCTGCATTTACTGCCCAGGTTACTGTACCATACAGTAGTACTGGTCATACCACTGTTTTGTACACCTTACTTTTAAGATGCTTTGGCATTGTTCTGTCATACACTAGCACTGAACCTCTGTGCCACTTGGCTGCAGCCCCTCTGATTCTAGCTTTGACCTTCTCATTCAGACTTCTGTTCTCCTCAAGCCCCTCAGATACTCAAAGCTGTTAACCTGTTCCACTATTGTTCCCTTCTATCTCAATTCTCACCTTCTTCTGACCATTTGCTGCTACTACAACTGGATTATCTGTACTTAGTTTCATTGGGAGTGTCTTCAGCTTTTCATTCTGTTCCCCTACTCTTTGTTGAAGTTCTTACTCAGAGTCTGTCTATAATGACACATCATCGGCATACAGCAACTTTGTTGATCTGTCCCCTTTGACCTGTTTGTTAATGTAGTTTCTCACTAGAATGAACAGCAGTGGGCTCAGAGCTGAGCCCTGATGCACACCCATTCCCCCTGGGAACCCTTCTGCAACACTGAACACTATTCATACTTGAGTCATTTGATGCTTGTACATAGTTTGCAATAATTCTATCAATATTTCTGGAACTTCAAACCACCGCAGGACTGTCCAAATCAACTTTCATGGGACCTTGTCATATACCTTCTCCAAGTCTATGAATGTCCAGGTGGGCTTTTTCCTCATTTCTAGCTTCTTCTGAAGTATCTGTCTCACTGCAAATATTGGGTCAATTGTACAGCATCCTGATCTGAATCTGAACTGTTCATTTCCTATTTACTTTCTACAATTCTGCATATATTTCTCAACCACCCTCTCCAGAACTTACATACAGTGTGATAGGAGTTTGATACTTCTGTACTGCCCACAGTAGTAAATGTCCATTTTGTTCTTGTACACTGAAACTACTATGCTTATTCTCCTGTCATCTGGGATATGCCTTTTTATCCACACTGCTATGAGTACCTTCAGGATTCATTTCTCCTCTATCTAACACACTGTCTTGCTCATATCTGCTGTGACCTCATCTGAGCCTGCTGCTTCACCTGACTTCATTTTCCTTAGTCCTGTTCTTACTTCTTCCATGCTGAGCTCCTCCTCTTCTCTTACTGTAGTATTTGTGAGGTTTTCTTCATTCAGAAGCTGCTGGAAGTAGTCCTTTCATCTTCCTTTGATGTCTTATGAACTAGTGAGAAGGTTGTTGCTGGCATCCCTTATGAAGGGTGTCTGACTATCTTCTTTATCTCTCACTCAGCTCAAGCTGGGCAACTGGACAGCTTGTAGCTTATTGACCCACTGCTGGGCTTTATGGCACACACTGAGCAAACAATCCCACCCCACTCAACATTAGCATGGGTCCTGGCATAGGTCAGATCCTCATCTCACTGGTAAATATTCATGCCTACTCATGCATCATACTCATGTCAACAAGACAGTTTTGGTGACATTAGTCAACATGACCAAATCACCAAGAGCCATTATTGTACACTGTTGAGTGACTAGCCCTGCCACAGCACATAATCTGTGATCAGTGTTCTCCTGTTTTAAGGATACTGCACACCACAATAGATGCCCAAAGTGGTTGGCCTATTTGACTTTTCCTCATAGCACACTATCTAGAGTCTGTGCAGGTGTCCACAGATCCAGTCTAAGGTGAGTTTGAGATAGAAACTCTCAGCATGTTTTTCAAAGATGGAAGTAACCCTACAGAAACACACTAGAAGAACCTGAAAACTCCAAATAGGCATTGGTTGGAGGTCAGGATTGAACCTTGTACTTTGTGCACCTTAACCATTATGCTATCTGGTCTCTGTCCAGGCCTCATATGCTTGGCATTTTATATATTTGTGCCATATGGGGACCAGTACCTAAATACATGATTTGAGGTTATCATACAAATCATTTGCATCTGTGACAGCAAGTGTAATAGGATCTTCGAGATGAAATTTCATCTGATCATCAGTTAGCTGGAGCAGATTTGCCTTAGCATTGTTATGAAAGACAGATTAGTTTTATGGCAGATCTGATTTTATTTTGGTTAATACTCAGTGGTCAGATTTGACTACTGATGTGGTATCTGAAGGTGTTTAGCATGGTGGGGGGAGCTATATTTGTTTAGGAGATGGCATTGATGAAGTTATGGAATCTTTGTGCATACATATTAATGTGCTGCAAGATTCCCTATTACTGGACAAATAAGTGAAGTTACCCAAGAAAATTGTGCTGGGTTTGAAAGGGAGGGATGCCAGTTTGTCTAGCTATGCATTGTGGGCTGCAGGTGTCATAGAGGGGTTTTGGTAATATGATAGGATATGATAAGGAATTTTATTTACTGTGAGGGGGATATAGAGTTCAAGTTAGTCACTCTATTCTAAGAGTCTGGAGATGAACTTCTTAGGAAGACAGAAACATGCCCTCAAGTAGCTCCATTGTTTGTGGTGTTGGATTTGAAGTGCAGTAGACATTAAACCATACACTCTAGGGGTACTATCACTTATCTGAAACCATGTTTCAGAAAGTATATCTATATTTACTAGAGTTAGGAATGCCTGAAAATAGTGCAACTTCCTTTTAAGGCTTATAGCATTGAGCAGCAATGCCTTTATGTAGTCATGATTTTTGTCAGACTAAGCAGGTCATTTTTGGAGACAGACCTTGGCTAAAAGTGCCACTAAGGGGGTAGAGAAAGTCTCTGCCAATATACAGAAGTCATGAGGAGACAGGTGTAGGACATCCAAAGCAAAGCAGTGAAGCTTGCTATTCATCTCTTTCCCAGTGTGATATTTATTGGATAACCTTTGAATGACACTAGTAGCTAAGACAATGGTTAAAATGGTTTGCAGTGTCAGTGGTGCAACAGGTAGCACACTCACCTTTGGTTCTATTCCCACACCAGGTAGATGAATTATTGACACTGCAGTGTACCTTGTTGCTGGTGATGCACTCCTGAGTGTATTATCATTTGCATGAGATGTTAAACTGAGGCCCCATCTGCTTGAGTTGGTGGTAGCACAAGTGAATATAAAAGATCCAATGGCACTTGTTGAAAAGAGCAGGGGAAGTTCCTCAATGCCTTATTCAAACTTCCCTTTGTAGTATAAATACCACTTTGAGTCTCCTCTGAAAAGAGACTACTAGTCTAGTGGGATCAACCCAGACAATAAAGGAAATGAATAAATAAAATCATAGGCACCAGAACCATAGAGCAAGGGGGATGAGTGCTCTCCCACTTTTACAGTTGTAGGTTGACAAAAAAAAAAAAAAAAAATCTTCACTCTACAGTGCAAGTGTCTTCTCCTTTAAGAAGTACCTTCCATGTGTCATATGCACACATGCCAACCCGGATGTAAATACATTCCGCACGGTTCTGTCAAAAGAGAAGGTAAACGTGTGTGGGTGCGGCCATTCAGTTGAGAAAGAAGGTAAGTGCGTGTGTGCAATTCTGTGAGTACTTTAATATTGTTCATTTCTGTATGAGAGAGAAAGTGTGTGTGTGTGTGTGTGTGTGTGTGTGTGTGTGTGTGTGTGTGTGTGTGTGCACGCATGCACGTGTGTGTGTGTGTGTGTGTGTGTGTGTGTGTGTGTGTGTGTGTGTGTGTGTGTGTGTGTGTGTGTTTACAAGGTAGCTAGGCCTGAATACAGAATAAGATGTAGCTAATCACGTTGATGTAAATGCAATGTGACATTATGGCCCTGTTGTATCTGGGCTCTGAATGAATGAATGAATGAATGAATGAAAGAAAATCCTTTCGTAAGACCAGACGTTCATTGTTGCACCTTCTACAGTTATAGTCCAAATACTATAAAACATTTAGCTCAGACATTGTACCAGATTTTAGTAGCGTCCAATGCATATTTGTTGAGAGAACACAACTAAAACAATACTATGAAAAGAAAACTTATTTGCTTATAAGATTTCCTAAGACTTCTAAGTTCCAGCATGAAGTATATTTTATTTTAAAGATGTATAGCCTGATATGTGTTTGTCTGACTTTAGAAAATAGCATGACAAGTGTTGCAGGAAGATGCAGTCCTCTTTCTAGCTCATATATAGCCATTCTTTGAATAGATTCAGACAGGCTAATGAAAGTCCTGTTTAGATGATGAGAAGGAGACAGCTCAGTCCAGTTTGAATGTGTGCATGTTTGTGTTAGAGTAGTTCAGAAATTGTCTAATTTTATTTAATAAACTCAGTACTGATGATATATACCTCATTTATATGTATATGGAAGCAATTTTCAAGAAAAAACATTTTTATCTTTGATTGTGAGCTCTTGGGAGTTATGTGAAAGCATATGTCACGGTTTTTGAGAATTAATTTCTTTGTCATTGGGAATGAGAATTTATTAAGCACTGTAAATGTATTTGAGTTACTTTTATGATATGTTTATGATATGGACAGGAACACAAGTATTACTCAATAAGTTATTTGAGTACTGAAGTTGTGGTGTGTCTGTGAGTTTGTGCCTACGTGTGTGTGTGTGTGTGTGTGTGTGTGTGTGTGTGTGTGTGTGTGTGTGTGTGTGTGGTAAGGTAAATGAGGGGAGAACTGTGCCAATGCAATGCATGAGTTGCCAATATTACCTACTACAGCAAAGTGCTACTTAGTGCTACCAGTAGTTAAGTGTGATTCAGAGATATGAATGTTAGCCAGTAATTAGGTCTTTCTTCATTGTGGCTAAAGTGTCTCTGAATCACAAATCACCACATTATGTAAATAGACCCCTTTTTTAAGCAGTGACATTTTATTAATAAATAACATTGTGACATATCACAACACATTCAACAAGCATTAATATAAACCAGAATATTGCTCTAATACTGTAACTATATAAAGATTAGCAATAATCAATATAATTATGAATTGGGAGCAAGGGGAAAAGTTCTGAAAACAGTGCAATACTAACAAAAATAAAGAAGTAAAATCATATGCTTTGCACATCTTTGGTTGGCTATAGGTGTGCTTGTATTGTTAAGAGTGTTAGGATTTTTATTATAGTTTTATTTTTTCATTTTTTGCATGGAAGAAATGGATGCTTTGTTTAATGGATTCATTGGATGGGGTTTTTATTTTGTTGTGGCAAATGTTTAATTTATGATACCAAGTCTGAAGGTTGGGAATTGGATAAGAAAATTTGAAAAACAAGGTGGGCATTTATTTGCTAATGTCAAGCTAGTTAAACAAAGGGTGACTCAAACAGAATTAACTTTTTATCTTTCCATGTTTTATCTAGATGTTTAGGAAAAGTACAAGGCATTATTGAGAAAACTCTGTCTAGAGGAGGTAGGTGGAGGTGTGAAAATGAGATTGGGATGAAAAGTATTAGTTTGTCTAGTAAGAACAATATGGAAGAGATATTCTCTTTGAAAAGATGTTAGAAATATTTTACCAAATAAGAGTGAAGATTTTATTACTGTTCATTTCTTGCCTAGTTGTACAATCAGGAATGTTTCAAATCTACTGGCTAAACTTTTCATCAAGAAAAAAAGCATGATGATGTGATTGTTATGGTTGGGATTAATAATGATAGTAGGACAAATTCATATTTGTTTAATGATTTTGTACTGGCAATTATTGATTTAAACAAAAAGTGGGGATGTAACCTTGCTTTTTGTGATTATTACTGTGTTAAGATTTAATAAGGCATTTACAAAGGTAGGGAGTTTACAAATAAGACTAGATGAAAGTGTTTTTCTACATCTGTGAATTGTATTACATTAAGGGAAGATTTGTTGGGTACATATTTTTGTTTTGGAAAGGACAGATTATACTTGAGTTATAAAAGAAATAGGATCGTGTCACTGAAAATTTTTAGATTTTTTATAAAATTAAAATTTTTTTAGATAGTCCTTTAATAAATTAAAGGAAAGTGGGAACTTTTTTTTTTTTGTTATAATTTTTTTGTCTAATGCAAGAAGTTTAAAGAATAAAATGGTGAACTGGAGTCTAAAGCAAAATTTAATAAGTTAGATGTTATACTTGTGACTGAAACTTGATTTACTGAAATGGGTGCTTTTTAATGTTTACCTGCTTATAAAGGATTTTTTTAACTATAGGAGAAGAAAAAGAGGTGGTGGGTAGACATCTTATGTCAATGATGGATTAAAAGCCTCTCATACATTGAAGCAACTCTTATAAAATTATTGTTGTGAATATTATTAGTGCTGGTTTAGATGGTACTGCTTGTTTCCAGGGCAGAATAGCAAGGATCTGTCTTTTTTATTGAAACTTTATCTACTTATTTTTTGGAAGGTATTGACATTTTTGCAGGCAATCTTAGTTATTCTAATGTAAGATGGATTTATCAATCATACTCTAGATGTTCTATGAGTACTTTGGTTAATATTAATTTGGAACATGGATATACTTAACTGATAGTGGAACCTACCTTAAACCAAAGTATGTTAGGTGATGTATGGGTTAAAAATGCAGATAATCAATGATGTTCTGTTTAATGTGAACCAGGAGGGTTGAGCCACTTGAGTATAACCCTGTATTTTGAAAGTCACTTGCATACTTTATTAAAAGGAAATAAATCAGAAGGAAAAATCTATTAGAAGGCACATTATGATCTTATAAATGTGAGGATAATGGCCTGGCATTGGGAGCAGTCACTGAGTCATGTGAATATTATGCCATCCTGGAACAAGGCATGTGTATCTGTCCAAACACATGCAATAACTGGAATGTCCACAGAGATACCTTACTAAAAAGATACAAGTCCTAAACAATAGGTCTGCATGGACCACTTCAAAGCCTTATCATTGTACTTGGTACCCAACAGACTGCTAAGAGGTGACCTATGTCTGGCATACAAGGTATCCTCTAACCTAATACTGATGGACCTACTGAACATCAGGAAGTCAAATGGCATCAGAAATACTCAGTCCAGGTATCTAAACAGGATGCACCCCAGGATTGCCCCTCATGCCAGTAATGGATAGAGGCAGTTCCTAAAAGCTACATCCCTTACATAGGTCCCCTCCAATTATCTAGGGTATGATCACAGTTATTCTCACTAGGACTAATATACAATTATCAGTCATGGGATGGAGAAGACTAATCAAGAAATGTTAATTCAAGAACAGAAAGGGAAACTGGCTAAGCATAAAACATCCTCCAAGTGAACGTACATTGCGGGAGTAAACATTTTTAAAAAATTGACTGTTTTAGATAACTAAGTGCCCCTCATACTCCCCTCCCCAGCCTTCAACAGCTTTTGGCACCACTGACTAAAATCAAGTATCATTTATTTGTATTGTGGTATCATTCATGCTGTAGGTAGAACACTGTTCAAGGCTAACTGCACACTAAGTTCCAATGCATACTCAGACAGCTCCACCATGCCCCTCTTCATAAGATCCAAGGGGAGTAACTCAAAACATGCACTCCCATATACACAATGACCAAGTTATATTATATTTATGGTAAAGAGATTTGATGGCCTTAATGACATTGCAAATCCTGGCACCTGAGAGGTTGCTAACCATCACTTCATCTTTGCCAAACCTGGTAAGTGGTGCATCTGCATATCTGACTATCGAGTCACCTATGACTAGGATGTTGCCAGCTATATTGTTTTTGCTGCTTTAAAGACTTCTGCTTGCCATATAAGTGACCCTATTCTGTAGTTGTGTTAGAGTGTGCTGCATGCTGGGTTTGATCTGTTGATGAGGGGTTGCATGCAGGAGGCAAGTTTGAGTGCTTTGGCTGATACCTAGACCTAGAAGCATTAGAAGGCCTGGGTAGATAGATTTTAATGCCATTAGCATATGGCAGTTTTGTGTTGAAAATCTATGGATGTTGCATATGTGTGGGTGGGGTTAAGATAGAGTTTTGTTCACTATGTGAAATTGGCTATGAGAGGGATGTGTCTAGTTTAGTTAAGTATTTACATCTTTGAGGGGTAGAGTCAATTGTACTAAAGAGGAAGATGATTTCACTGATAATGTGTCAGTTCATACACTGCCTTAAGAAACCAAGTGCTATAAGGCTGGCAGCAGAAGAGGGGCTAGTCAGCTGTCTCCCAGTGTTAACCAAGGCATCCACGTTCTGAGTCTCAGTAAGGGAAATGAAGATGGACTGTGGAAGTATTTAGAGGGAAATGTTTAATGAACTAATGATACTTTATACAATTGTTGAAACATATAAATAAGTGCTAGTTGTTTGTAGATAGCAGAAGTATGTGTCTCACCCCGAGGATTTAAGGGAATATGTACTTCCACTAGTAGAATGTAATGAGAAGGAAATTATTTCTGCACTTGTAAGTGCGCATCTGTGTGTCTGACTATGGCATTACCTATAACAAGCACATTACCTGCTGAATTGCCTTGGCCTTGCTACCGTTACTCGTAAAGTAGTCCTTTCATGCTGGATCTAGGACTACTCACCGAACGCCCAACAAACCAAAACTAAAACCGCCAAACACACTTTAGTGAAAGTGCTTTTCACTGAAAAAGCACCTTCGCTAAAGTGTGCAAAAAAAATAAAAAACAACAAAATTAAAAAAAACAAAAACAAAGAATTCACATTTATGCAGGGGGGCATGCCCCCCTGCCCCCTCCATGTGGGGGGCTGTGCCACCTAAACCCTCCCCCCTACTTTTATATTTTCACTCCGTGATCGCACTACAGTGTAAAATAGGGAATATTCCCTTATCCCCACTGTGCTACAATTTCAGCAACATCCATTTCCCCACGTTATTCTCTGGAAGAATCTGAATATCTTATACAAGACAGTTACAGATATCTGAGTAAGATTTGCACCACAATATACCAGCAGTTCTACCAGGGACACACACTCAGGTAATTGCAAGCTATCTTACATGACAGAGTTAGATTACTTTTCTCTATAAAAGGATATTGATAAATGTCAAGCTTTGAAATCCTCTTAACTTTGCCTTTGAGGGTCTGGTTACTTTAGAAAATCAGCCCATTTATACCAGTTCAGGAATTGCATGTCCACTGTAAATGGTAACCACAAAATGGTATGACTTTCAAATGTTAAGTAAAATTTGAAACTTTAACAAGCTCAATTAGTATCCTGAGGTTAAAAAAAATGGGATTTATTTTGGCTAACTTGGATAAGAAAGGAATAAAATAAAAAAGAAAGAAATTATTAAAAGTAAACCTCACTTCATTGTATCCTGGTTTATTTCCATTTGTTATCATGTGCGAGCATTTATTCACATGGTCATTTGCCAGGCTCAGCCTGGCTGCATTATCTAGTTAAGAGACTTTTTAGACCATTTGGGCTTCACCCTGAAGATCATTTATGAATAAATACTATACAGCATATATACCTACCACCAACTATTGCTTCAGCATCAGACAATAATTGCACATCTCTTAATCAATTGTTATGACAATGGCATCAACTAAATATTTTTACTCTTTTATTTTTCTCTTTCTCCCTTAACCCTTAAGCCTCTCACTTAACTTCTTTATGTAGGCTGGTTCTTTCTTCAACAGGTAAGAAGTCAACAGCCAATCAATTTCTCTCAAGGTGAGAGTCAAATCTCAGAGTGCTGTCATCCAAGAAGGTAGAGATTTTTCTAATTTAAATACCTAACCCCACTGTATTATTATTATTATTATTATTATTATTATTATTATTATTTAAAAAAAGACATCCACATTCTAGATTGTCTCTGTTGCCTAAGAAGAAACCCCAGGGCTCTGTGTACAATTGTCATTCACAATAGTGTAACACTTATTTTCATAAAGTGAAGTAATCCGTTATGACTCTCGTGGCCTCAAAGCCAGTGTTCCTGTGTGGACTATGATCTCTCTCTTTTTAGTTTGTCCAAATCTTTTGGGTTTCTAATACCATTAGGGGAATGGACCTCATTCCTAAGTCAAAGTATGATTAAAGTTCATGAAATCCACAGCACCCACAATGTGCCCAGTAATGACTCCTTTAATTCGTATGGAGTTACATGTATCAGTAGCATATGTAAATATGATTGTAGATTCTTTTTTATAAGACCTGTTGCTCCTACTACTATTGGAACTGCCTGGGTATCTTTCTTCCATAGTGCTCTCATTGCTGCCTGCAAATCCTGATATTGTATGACTTTATGTCTCTCTGTATGCAAAACACTGTAATCACTGGGTGTAGCGATTTCAATGATCAATGCAATTGCTGTCTTCTTTTCATGGCCACTATATCTGGTTTTCTCACATCTGTCTTTTGATCTGTTGGTAATGGGTGATCTGATGTGATGTAGACTTCATCATTTTTTATTATGCTTTGTGACTCATGTTCCCAGTATTTTTCAGATAGCGCAATATTATAATGTTTGCTCAATCCCCGATGCAACAGCCCTGCCACATTATTATGAGTTTCAGTATACAGTTCTTTTTCCATTAGTATGTCACAACCAGTAACAAAGTGTGCAACTGTTTCCAATTCTGTTTTACAAAACCTAAATTTGTCTGTTTCTCCCACGTGTTCAATGGATTTTGTAAACTAATGTGCACATAGTACACTGTCTTGGGTTGTGAATATTAAACTTTCATCTTTTGGTTTGAATTTGCATCTCCTTAACCATTCCTCCATTTGATCCTGATCAACATGAGATTATTCCAGGAGTTTTCTATACTTGCAACTATATTTATTAATTTTTCACATTTCTTGCCTTCTTATCTGATCCTCTGTCTTATATTCTTTATTTTATTTTGGCACATTCAGTTGCTGCCTGATTTTTTATCTACTTCTGGTTTAATTTCCATTCCTGGTTGATGCTGATATGCTTCTGCTAGTCTAAGAAGGGAAGTCATCTTAGATTTATTCTCCTCATGCTTCAAAACTTTCATTATGTTTGGGTCTTGTGAGGTCAGCATATATGTATGCAGTCCCACTATTGCAGATCTATACATGTAATCAACTTAAAGGAGGCGTATACCTCCTTGGAACAAGGAATATATTTTCTTGGTGTGCACTGATTTTTATAAATCATTTGATGAGCATGATGCATCCTTCTTCTTTTCCTGTCTAAACTATCCGACACCTTTTAGAGCCAGTGAATCACTCCTAAACTGTAAGTTAGGACAGGAAGAGCAAATTGATTTATAGCTTGAACTTTGTTCCTAGATGACAACGCTGTTTTCAGGATTAATTTAAGACTTCTAAAATATTCCTTACTGAGTTTTATTCACATTTGTTCATGTTTTATTGTTGATTCTTCATCGATTCCCAAATATTTATATACTCCTTCTTGCTCAAGTTCTTTTATATCATAGTCTTCTCCCAAACTGATGTTTTCTTGGTGCTGCAGTTTTCTTGCTTTAAAGGTTGCTTTTGTGCATTTATCAAGAACAAAAGACATTCTTATATCATCTGGAAAAGTATTGACTACTTGCAGTTGTGCTTTCAGTTCCTCATCTGATGAGCTATACAGTTTTAAATCATCAACAAAGAGGAGATTAGAAGTCTTTAAAATTTGTTGCTTTCTGGGAGCCAAGTTATAGCATTGATCCAATGTGTTAAGCAGACAGCTTAATGGGTTAAGGACACAACAAAGGAGCAGCAGTGACGAGAGTCACCCTGGAATATCACCCTTTGGATTTTTATCCCTGGAATAATAATTTGTCCTTTATCATGGCTTAATTGCAAAGTCGTCTGCCACTGTTTCATTCTCACTGTGATGTAGTTTATCAGTGTTGGGTGTATCTTATACATTTTTAAGTACTCTTTTATCCACGAAAGTGGAATACTTTCAAATGCTTTTTTGAAGTCTACCCATGCCATGCTTAGATACTTGCCCTTTTTACAGTTCTCCACTATGACTTTATTTAACAACAAATGATCCTTTGCTCTTATGACTTTCTTTTTTTAACTTTTTGTTCTATTGCCATAAGCGAGTTTTTTTTAAATGACTATAAACTCTGTCGACATTAATTCCAGTGTATAGGTTATACGTTGTCGGAAGACAAGTTATTGGTCTACAGTTTTTAGGGTAGCTTGCAGGATCACTCTTAAGTAGGAGCATTGTTTTTCCTGTTGCTAGCCAGGCTGGGGTGTCTGTTTGGGGTGCGCATATAAATATTTCTTACCTGTGGCTAAATCTTAGTGGAAAGATGTTAATACTTTTAGCCACAAGTTAGGTACTGCATCTGAGCCTGGACTTTTCCAATTACAGTCTTTTCTTAACTTTGTTTCAATCTCTCTGGCTGTTACTTCATCCCATTTCATATCCTGTACATTTGAACTTCTTATTCTTTCTTTTACTTCTTCTATCCATTTACCATCATTGTTATGTTCCACAGGATCTTCATAAATATTTCTCCAGCATGTATCTATTTCTTATTTTTTTGGTGGTCTTTCAATTCCTTTTACCTTGCTTCCCAATTGTCTATAAAACTTTTTTGGGTCATCAATAAATTGCTTATTTTGCACTTTTCCTTTATATTTATCTGTGTAACTTCTAAGCTTTTCTGCCTGTGCTGATATTTTTAGTTTATTATTTTCATTAGTGCATAATAAATCCTGATCCGTTATAATACTGCAGATTATCACGTCTATCTTTCTGAGAATTTTTGTTGATCTGTTCCCTCTTTTATACTCTTCTAACAGTGACATTTCTTGTCTTAATTGCTTTATAATTTTCTCTATTCGATACTTCCATGATGGCATTTGATTTCTCCCCATCTTTCCCTTATTACTCTATTCTTGTGGTAGGACATTATCTGTTATTAATTTGGCTGCACAGTAATGTATCCTATTTACTTCTGTTACATTGCATGAATCTCTATCGACAATCCTAATTAGTGTTCATTTGTTTTATCAAACTTCTAAGTTTTGGGGTTTTATTGACCTTCTGCAGTCCATTTCTTTTATTGATCTTAATATGTCTATCCATCTCTATTAAATCAAGTAACTCTTCTCTTAGATCACTTTCTTCTAAACTAAGGGCACATTATTTCTTCACCATGTCCTGTGGGCATTCTATAGAAAGTTCCAGTGAGGACTTTACCCTGGGACTAAACACCTTAGGCATGTCCTCGATATTTTCTTCCCAAAGGGGGCAAGCCTGCCAAGACACTTCACTCATCTCTCCCCCCTGCCAGCCCCAACAGGTTCCAGGCTGCTAATCTAACCCAGGAGACCAGGTTTGTAGTCAAGGCTTTATCCCTCTACACCATGGGAGTTGCAACATCAACTGCAATTAATTAGTGATAATGCTACCGACAACTATAACAAACTGAGAACACTTTACTATGTATGAAGCTACTTCATTCTACTGTGTTCACACTTTGCCTAAAACTAACATATCATATGATAACAAATGATGAATGGATTAAACAACGTCTAAGTAAAATTAGGAGTCATTCTGCTGCAGGACCTTACAGACTGATTTTTTTATGCCTAAGTTAAGGTGGCCTATGGAACTTGCTTGGTACATTCATTTTAACTAATTTTACTCAACTATCATGTGCCATATCTGCAGAAAAAAAACATTATTGTGACATACAAGGGAGAGGATGAAAGCATTCTAAACAGAAATAGGCTCATCAGTCTTAAAAGTAATGTAGGAAAATGTTTTCAGATGGTCCCGCTGAGGCTATTATTTGAAACATTTTTACAAACACCTGATATTAACCAACATGGATATAGTAACTGTAGATCATTTACCACCAATTCAATTAATTTTAACTTTCCACTGGTGAATGCTTTGGATTTATACCCGTCTGCTGACAAACCCTGGATAAGTATTAAAAGCTACAGTCAAAAGGGACTATTTTCACAAATACTGGAAATCCACTTCACAGGGATGTTAAGCACAATGAGAAAATACCTCATTATATGCTAATTTGCAAGTTTCTGAATTGATAGGTGTTACTGCTAGCGCTAATGATCCCCTGGAGGCCCATGCATCGCATTAGCATAGGCATCCCCTCATTCACTCTCACACATGCATGCATGCATGCACACATTCAAACACACACACACACACACACACACACACACACACACACACACATGCACTCCATACCTCTTACTTGTCCCTCTTTTGACAAAATATTCCTGCTGTAAGCCTCTCATTATTTTCCTGATCCATGTAAATCACATACAATTACTGTCAGTTAATAATGCCTGTGGTTAGAGTTTCATTTGTCTTATTGTTCAGAAAGTGCATTGTGATTCTGCATGTACTGCTCTATTAACTTTTTATGTGATTTGGAATAAATCCTTACCCACACCTCGGTGCAACTGATTTTTTTTCTGCCCATTTTTTTTTCTTTTTCAGGTGTAGCCCCACTTCATTCACCTAAGCTACGCTCGGGCTCAGTCTACTCCCCTACCCTACCCCCCTTTCCCACACACCCCTGCTTTCTTCAGATTTATACTTACCCTAACCACTCCCTTCATGACCTCACACCTACACAGCAAATCACAACTTAACATCCCACACCCATAGAAACACATTGCAACTTAATTCGGAATGCCACTGACAGTACAGCACAACTCAATACTTCCCCTCTCTCTTTCCCTCGTCCTTCTCAGCTGCTCTTGAGCTCCCCTTACATCTACACACACACACACACACACACACACACACACACACACACACACACACACACACACACACACACACATATTTTTTTCGTTTAATCCTACAGCCCTTTTTCTTAATCCTTTGACTGTCTTTTTATCACATCCATATCTTCACTTTATTTTATTAAACAACTGTACTCTGGTCAACCTTCTAACCCAACAGTCTACTCCCCCAGAACATCCTGTCTCTATTCTTCACTCCACATTACTACCCTTTTACTTACATCAGCCTGTCTTTACCCTAACTGATCTATCATCAGTGGTTTTCCATCACCATGATCTTAATAAAACCTATCATCTCTATCTCACCCTTATCTTTACTAATCATAACTCTGCATATGACCTCCTATCACTCCTATCATCTTTTTTTTACCACTCTCCAACTCTGCCTACCAGACAGACTCACTGCAACACTAGAGACACTGTCCACATCTCTCCTCAATTATTCAATACTTACACATTACATTATTTCTCTTTCAAATAATTTCACTCCCATACGCCATCCCATTCCATTACTGAACAGAACAAACTTTTCTCCAAACTGAAATGCCTTACGCATCACTATCTTTCCCTTATTAAACTCCAATCTGATATACACCCAAACCCAGGCCCCTCTCACTCAACTACCTGTAACCCATTAGATCCCCCTAAATCTCCCTGACATAACCCATCACTAAAAAGTTGTAGCTACCTACTTGTACTACATTTCAATCTTAGAAGCCTTCTCAATATTGTTCCAGAATTTCATGCTGCTCTGGTCCTGTACTCCCCTGATATGGCCATAATTACTGAAACCTGGCTCAAGCTGCACATAAAAAATGAGTCTCATTAGACAAGAGATTATCCAAAGTATTGTTATAATGTTTAAGGAACATCTAAATCTAGTACAACTCTCCACTTCCCCACCACTACTCCCCTCAGCTGAAATCTTACCTGCATGCCTACATATAAACTCTCATAAATCCATTATTATAATAGCCATCCACCTTCCCCCTGCAAACAACCTCACACTCATTGAAAATATCATAGAATGGGCCTCCTCCTCTTTTTCTCAAGAAACTATAATACTCTGTGACTTTATTCTTGACTGGCTTACCTGTTCCTCCAACACTCCTACCAGCTTCATAAACATATATGACTTCACTCAAAATATTTCCCAACTAACAAATATTGACAAAGTTACCAACAAGAATTCTTTCTTGACTGGATATTAACAAATAAATCCAAAAACAGTTATGTTACAGGATGCCTCCCTGATTCCCTAAGTGACCACTGCCCAACCTAATTAGAAAACACACCCAGAGTATCAGCAGGTCTACTTATCAATATGTTCTCAATAAGAAACATTTCTCCACCTCTCTATTCAACTCCCTGTTATATGAACATGACTGGTCACCTCTGAAAACCCTACAATTGGATTTTGCAGTAGAGTACTTCAATAATACCTTCCTGCAAATACTCAACAACCTTGCTCCAATCAGGAAAATTCATACTACATCCAAACAACTTCCCTATCTGTCTTAAGCAATGGGATAAAGCATGGATTTTGTATCTCAAAAACAAAAATAGTATCAATCAGACCTTTTACCGACAGCTCAGAAATCTTGCTAAAAAGCAAATAAGACAAAAAAAAAACTATTTCCAAACATGCCAACTAAAATACCACAACAATCCCCAAATATTCTGGCAAATAATCAATCTACTTCTTAACCCTGGAAAACCAACCACCCCAGCACCAACAACTAACTCCCTACAGACTGCATAGCCACCCAATTCAATACCCACTTTATCTCCTCTATTACCTCATTACTTAGCAATACTTCCGATTCCATGCTCTTCATTCCTCCCGCCGTAGACCCCGATACTTCTCCATTCTCTCTAAGACCAATACAAACCAAGTATATACAAACTCTCCTTACTAAAATAAAACCATGTACTCTTGCTACAGATCAGTTGCCAGGTGAATTCCTAAAAATTGCTGCTCCATCCATCGCCTACCCTATATCTATTCTTATCAACTGCTCTATCTCTGAACAGTATGTTTCACTTCTTTGGAAAATAACCCATATAATACCCCTCCATAAAAGAGGACCCTATACTAACTTTTCCAACTACAGACCTATAGCTATTCTGTCTCCACTTGCCAAAATCTTAGAAATATGTCTACATAAACAAATATTAGGCTACCTCCTTCAAAAGAATCTATTATCCAATACCCAACACAGCTTTCGCCTCAAACATAGTACTAACACTGCACTCATAAGTTTCACCAATACTGTTAATCACCTTAAAAACAAACACCACCTTATTTCTGCTACATTTCTTGATATGTCAAAAGCATTTGACACAGTATCTCATCAAAGTCTCCTCAACAAACTTGCCACTATTAATTTCAGCCCTGAAACCTTATGGTGGTTTTACAGTTATCTCTCTAACCATAAACAAGCCGGGTCTATATTATAACATCGAAATCTACAAAGATCGAATGTTATAATATCAAACCCTAAACACCAAAATCCGTAAACATCGAACAGTCAGAATAGCAATTTTTTTCCCAGGGAAAAAAATCGCTATTCCGAGAAACATACACACAACACAAACACACACAAAAACAGCAATCCACACACATACACTTAAAATCCTACACCTAAACCTAAACTAAACTTTATATACACTACTAGCTATCCACTTACCTTAACCCAACCCGAACCCTAAGGTCCGTCACTATCGCACACTCATCTCACCAGCGCCCTAACCTTAACTCACCTAACCCGGCCCCTAACCCTAACCTACACACAACCGCACACTTATCTGAACCCGACCCGTAACATTCCAACATATTGAACGCTGAAAACAGCGAAGCCACAGAAACAGGCCCACCAAATTCTTTCCCTGGGAAAGAATTTGGTGTCCTGCACCTATGCTGTTTTCAGCGTTAGAGAAAACTGGTTCAATATTATAACATTCGAACTTTATAAAATTCAGTGTTATAATATAGACCCAAACAAGCCACCTTATGGGAAAATAAGCTTTCTTCCCTATTACCCATTAGTGTTGGCATCTCACAAGGCTCGATCCTGGGCCCACTCCTCTTTATTATTTTTACAAATGATCTTTATTCTGCAGCTAAACCTGCTAGCATCAGTCAATATGCAGACGATGCCTCCGTTATCTGTTCTGCTTCCACCTTAAAAGTACTCCAAGAAAAAACTCAGGCTGCACTCCATAGCATTGAAAAGTACAAAGGAGAATGCGTTCCCGGTCACAATCAAGGACGTCTTCAGAAATTCAGTCAAATGCAGCCAAGAATAAACCAAAAAACAGTTTATTACATAAAACGATCCACCAAATAGTAAAAGCGATACTCATATATACAACTGGAACAATAGATTAAGCGCTTTCATCTCCGTTCGGAGACTTCATCAGAATCCATGGATTAAACAATACTAGCACCTTTTATACTAACCAAATCCATTTAGCTGGCATCTAATTAAATGATTAATTAATTAATTCCATTTTTCTTAAAGTACAACCTTACCATAAGTACTAAAAACATTTAAAAACATTTAAAACTTGTATGAATGAATAATCAGTAGGTAAGAATAAACACAGTAAATAGGAATAAAAAACAGTAGATAGGAATAAAAAACAGTAGATAAGAATAAAGACATAAGAGTATAAAAATGTAATAAATATAGTACATAACAAATATAGTAAATGTATATATATATATATATATATATATATATATATATATATATAAACAAGCCACTACCGTAAAATGATGTATAATACATAAAAACATAAGAAATATAATGTATATAAAATATATATAAGAAATGTATATTTGTATTTATATATATATATATATATTATATTATTTTAAAAAATTTAAAAAATATTTAAAGAATATATTTAAACAAATGATGGATGAAAAACTAAGGATTGTATATATATATTATATATGTATATATTGAAAAGTACATATCAGAGCACCAGCTTATCTTAAACCCTAACAAAACCAAACTGATGTATTCTGTAATTCCTCCAAAAAAAGCACCCCAACACATCTATCTATATTTGCTGCAAACAGCACTATTATTGATCCTGTTGAACACACTAAACTCCTCAGTGTTACCCTAGACAGCAGCTTAAAATTTGGCAGACATATTGCTCTAACAATAAAAAAAAATTCAGATAAAACTTGGTGCACTGTATAGAGTTAAACCATTTCTTACCAATCATGCCAGAATAACAACAGCTAGGACTCACCTCCTATTCATCCTTCTCTACTGCTCACAAGTTTTTACAGATCTTCGCAAATCAGACAAATAACATTGAATCCTGCTATACTAAATTAACCAAATTGGCTGCAAACCTCCCCCATAGAACCCATCACTGCACTGCCCTTCATCAACTCAACTGGATCGAGCTCCCTAACTTACTCACCCTCAACCAGTAAATAGTATCCTACTCTGTTATCCATAAGCCTGACTACTGCCCAGCCCTATCTGATCTTGCTCAACCTTATTCTAACCTTTCCTCACTGAATCAGCAGATAAAATACTGCTCAAGGTTAACAAAACCCACAGCTCTTATGGTGGCTCATTATATTCTCATAATATAGCAAACACCTGTAATTCTCTCCCACAGCACCTTCTAGCCACCCCTGAGACACAAAAATTAAAAAAGGTCCTAACAGAATATTTTTCAAATCACTGGCTATGCTCCTGCACCTCCTCTGGCTAAGAAATTTCCTGCTCTGCTCCTCCATCTCCACTCTAAGATTACTCTCTACTCTTAACCTACTTTTAGCAACACTGCCCTCTTTGCCTACAAAAAAGAAAAACAAAAAAAAGCTATGACTGTCAGTATGACTTGAGATATTGTTTTGATTGTTTTAGTCTTTTACTGTAATGCAACATGTTTATTACTGTCTCTGAGTTGAAAATATGATTTATGTTTTACACTGTTGAACTCTTTTACTGTATTCAACTTTGCTTATAATTTTGTATTGTCACCTAGCCTACTGTACTACAGTCCTTGTTTTAATTTTTGTAACCTACTTTATGTTTCCTGTTTAACTATTATAAGTTCTCTTAGGAGCCTTTCTCCCAAGATTGCTGCTAAAAACAGGCTTCTCGCCCAGCCAGACACTACCCGGTCTTCAAATGTAAATAAATAAAAATAAATAAAATAAATTTGTAAAACATTTCCCTGGCTTTATACAGATATCTTGAGCATGGTCATCCACATATGGTAGCCACCCACTCACACTTCCCCCCAATGACACAGATACACATCCATCCTTGTCATCTGCCCCTGATTTTACACAGTGTCCCTGATTTTTATACTTGCCCTGTCGCTTGTACCTTATGGACCACTACACTCACTCTCTAATACCAGACATAAAAGTCTCATACTTATTATTATTATTATTATTATTTAAAAAGGCATCCAAATTCTAGATATTTTCTGTAGCACAGATGACTTAAATAGTATCAGTGATGTGCTTGATATGCCAAGGGTTGGGGTTCAGAGCTTTCTTTAAGTGACATAAGGTAATATTTAAAGACTAGCTATGGTGCTGAATGTTATTGCAGAGGACTAACTCTTGGTATAAGTTAAGAGTTGTTTTTTGTACCAATGGTACAGGGTTTAAAGCTCTTTTCTCTCTTTTCTTAATTTTTTAAAATGAGATTACAGTAATATTTAATGAATGTCCCACGTGTCTGGTGTTACCCCCTCCATACATCTTATGCCTTTCATGTTGCCAAACCTGCTGTTCTAATAACTTTTCCACATTCTTACTTCTTGTAAATGAGCTAGGGTAATATTTAATGAGTGTTCCTGATGTCTTATGTTATCTTCTCCAAACATCTTACATCTTTTGTGCTGCAAAACCTGTTGTTCTTTTATCCTTTTAAGTGAGTTAGGAGAGTATTTCATATTCCTGGTGTCTAGTACTCTACCCATACATCTTTTGTGCTTCAAAAGTGTTAGTCTGTTAACTTTTAAATGACATTACAGTAATATTTAAAGAAAATCTCAAGTGTGCATTGTTTTCCTTCACCTACACATCATACATGTTGCAATGCAGCTATTCTATTAGCTTTTTAAGTGTGTTCCCTCCTGCCAATATTGTAGGATTTGCTCATTAGTCTAGAGGAATATACAAGTATGACAACCCCCCACATGTGCAGTGCCAGACACACACTCATGCACATACACACACACACACACACACACACACACACACACACACACACACACACACACACACACACACACACACACATGCACAGACACACGCACACACATGAGCACACACGCACGCACATGAGCACACACACACATGCACACACACACACACACACACACACACACACACACACACACACACACACACACACACACACACACACACACACACATGCACACACACACACACACACACACACACACACACACACACACACACACACACACACACACTCACAACAGTATATGGCACCTGATCACCCTCAATTACATTATTGATATGATATATGATAGAATATTTAAATATCTGAGGTATGTAGTGCAAGTCTTCACAGTGTGGGCAAAAATAACTTTACTGGAAAACAGCAATTGTCAACATTCAATATTCTCCTTTAGTTTTGGTAAGGAGGTTTCATAATTCTGGGATTGCAAATTATGGAATTGCAATAGGGAACAGAGGAGCATATATGATTCCCAAGACTGCAGAGGACAAAAACCACTACTGTGCAAGTGTGTTAAACCAATGCCTATTTGCCAGAGGTTCTGGATAGCATTAATTGCACACAAATTGCCATCAAGGCCCCACTTGGTCCTCAGGGTGTCAGATAAATCATCAGGAGTGGCTTCCACTCCCTCAACTGTCAGGTGGTGTGCAATACCCAGGATATCATATATTATGTTTTTATTTGTCACTCAGCAAGTCTCCATGGTAAATACATTTGGCACTCTTCCAACCTATGCCAACAGACCATGTGGGTGGACTTCACACAGGGACACTGACTTGATAATTGCTCACATATGCATGTAGAGAGACCAGTTTATTTAATTACCATGTAGTCAGGTAGCAAGTCAGATATTAAGGTTTCATTGAGGTGTTGTGGGGGGGGGTGCTGGATATGTGTTGGAACCATGATTAATAACCCCCATCCATAAGCCCCAGACCATAACTGCAGCAGAGTTAGCATTTAATACTGTACATGCAGAGACATGGAATGTTTTCAAACATATTTCGTGCAAGATGAAAGGATATTTCCATTGCCTTGATGAATCCTACTGGGAACTACTGCATTCTCCTGAGACATGTAGACAGATATTTGTGGGACTTACTGCATTCTCCTGAGACATGTAGATAGATATTTGTAATGTGAGTGGCATTGAACAGAAAGAAATAGCGACAGATAACACAACACCATGACTCCATGTACAAAATGGGACAAAGGGGGTTAATGATGTTGATGATGATTTGTAATGAAAGCCATGTTGCATAATATGGACATGCTAAAATAGCTACAGCAGCAGAGAAACAACCCAGCAGGAACCATTATATGTGCTGCAGCAATGTAGGCAGAACTGGTACCCCATGTGAGGTGGAGACTGAAGCAGTACTTCACAGCACTGGCAAAAAGGTGGCAACAAGTCCACAACTAAGGGCAGTGATATAGACAGCACACAACACAATGATGTATGCTTTATCTCACCCAAGATAAACAAGAAAGAGCATAGACTTACCCCACAGTGCCTCAAACATTGCTCTTCCTGCACATTTTAAGATGTAGGCATGACAAAGTAATTATTATACTGCTACTACTGCTATAACTGATTTTTGCAAGAACAGCCATGTTTTTCATGCAATGCCAAAAGTAGCAACTCAAGATTTTATACTACACTACCAACTGTTATCTACATTTATATAAGTTCTGATACATACTGATAAGTTTTTTATATTGCCTATATATGTTTGACTTTTTATAATATTTTAACTTTGCTTATTTTTGCTATTTAAAAATTTTGTCATCTGTCTATAGCTTACTGTTAATTGTGGAGCTTATCTCCCTGGGCCTCCACTGAAAATGGGTTTCTGACCCAGTGGACTTTCCTGGTTAACAAATGTCAATAACTAAAGAAATAGACATTAGAACTGATGAAGAGATCCATTGACAGGCAACAGCAAAGCAATCATATAGGACAGAGTGATGGCAGAAAGATGTGTTAGCCACAGAGATCGCTGAGTTTAAGGAATCAAGGATCACATCTCCCAGTTTTGAGATAGAGATACCCTGTCCCAGATGTTGACAGTGTGAAGTATGCTGACTTGTGGTCTTGGTGCTCAATGCAGTCAGTGTCAGTGATGGGACAGACCTACTACATATGCACATGTACACCTTGACTGAGTATCTCATGGAAGAATCAAAAGATGTATGTTGCCTGTGATCCAAATGACAGCCATGAATAGGCATGCTTCTCTGCCTACCCACAGGCAGTATTGATGGTAGCCTATTAATGTGGCCCAGGGGTGGAGTCTCAGGAGTATCTGTGGCTATGCAGGTGAAAGCAGCCACAGACACCTGTTATGGTCTCTATGGCAATGGCTAAAAATGATGATGTCTCAAGAATCATTTATGTCATCTGAGTACATGGCACCTATCCTGTGACCAGCCACCTCACATCTAGACCTTCCCACAGCCACAGACAGCAGGGTCTGCAGTGGCATACTGAAGGGCAGTTACCATCTGTTTCATTGCTGCACCAGTGCAGGTAGCATTAGCCACTATTGACCTAAGCAGTACCATCTGCTCCCTGTCTCTGGTGTTAAATCAGTACCCCATTCCAACACACCTCTCACCCATGGTGTGCATGCACATGTCAGAGGCAGTTCAATTCAGAGATGCTGTTTGAGCCAGGGACTCATGCTTAGTATAAGTAGGGATCAGAGTTACAGGACATCCAACAAACACTTGTTAGGCTAAAGGTGCTTCCAGTCCCTCAACATGCTCCTCGCATGTAGGGAATGTATGTGAGCCCTCTCGTGTTAGTGATGCTGACAGTGTCACTGTGCCATAAGAGCATGCAATGTGTACATTGGCATTACTGTCACACACAGATGGCCTGCTAGCACAAAATATATATGTTACTACTGAAAGAAATGGCTAACACCACCCCACTTTGGCATGTGTATTGGTAGATGCCCAATTGGTTAATGGCATATGAACATATGCATACCATGTGTGGAGGGTGTTGGAGTTGTAGACCAGAGATGCCCAAAGGTCAGACAGGCAGACCCCTCTTGTTGAATAAGTCCTGCATCACCTGCAATATACTGAACAATATGGTAAGGTAAAGTGATGCTAACATAATACATCCCATACAGTTACTCCTGCAGTCATTGACAGACCAGCTCCCTCATCCAAGCCACCACTGGTTATAAGGGTCTGCTTAACTTCTCAGACATAGACACAGACATAAGGATCTCCTCCCCCTGTCTGGGCTACATCTGTCTTGGTAGTCCACTTCTTGTGATGGAAATGATGTTGACATGCAATATTATATCAGTTAACTTTTTTGAATGTCATTTTAACTCCTATTATGCCCACCTATAATACTGATGTGCTGCAACTAGTCTAAAAAGACCTTGTTCACATTACCTTTAGCCAGGCTATGCATGCCATGAGTGTGCAGAGACTGTAGTAACACTTCATTCTATCAAGTGGTCAATGTTCCAGCTATTGCCTCTTTCATAGGGCCATAACAAGGCATTAATACTTGTGGTTTACACATGTTGGTTACTAGCTAAGTATTGCTATGTGTGGACGTCCCGTATGTTTGTATGATGTCCCTTCCCTGTATGGTGGCCATTTACTTATCTCCTGTTGTGCTGCAACAGTTCACCTTCCATTCCTGTACAAATTGCACCAGAGAACATGTTATAATGACACCTCTTCCTGCAGCTGTTTATGGAACCAATGTACTTCTCAGCACACCTTTCCTCCTCTCAGTATAAGTTGGTATGTCTCATCCTATAAACAACAATTCTCATGACCTGTGTAACATACCTTACTATTTGTACACATAGCCACAGTGTACTCCCCCACAGCTGGTGTTCCTCCACTCACATACCCTGGGGTGGACCCATGTTCCTTTTGCTGATATTAGTACAGTGCAGGCTTACATTACCAGATATCTTGTTTTCATTCAGTCTGCCTTTTTCAAAGTCCATTGTCTTAATTCAGAAAACTTCAAATGCCACAGTTGTTTATTTGAATGCACTATCATGTAATATAGTGATTGTACTTTATATCACACTAATATGGCCTCTTACCCTAGCAGTTGGTTTAATGAGAGAAGTTAATGCAGCTGTCTCTGATTAGCTACCTTTATGTAGCATGGTATTCACATTAAGTGGCAGCAACTTGCTCATCCATGGGTTGTGGATGCACGTCTACATATATGATTCTGTATGGCATCTATGAAGCCCTCAGCACTTGTGCATGTCATCTGTGAATCCCTCAGCACCATTACTTTATATTACAGATGCTTTTGTTAACACCCTGCTAATGCCATATGGTGCATGATACAAGATCTCCAAACATGCATCTTTATTCATGGAATTACATGTTTGCCCCTCAAGCACTTACATGTGAGTGGGCGTGGTTTCTGTGGGTGCTGTTAACAGCAGAGCTTCTGCATGATGTCCTGGTGTTCTTCTTCTTGCTCCCCAGAGACTTTCGGAAACAGCTGTTGGATCAATAAGATGGTCTTTTTCACAAGGTTGATGCCTGGAGAGAGATTGCCAGGAAGGTAAATAATGCCATTAACATAACCTCTTCTGGTGAGCAGTGCCCTAATCTTTACAATGCTCTACAGTTTTCACCCTGATTTATGCAGATAGTAGAAAACAGACATGGGGGGTGGTTATTGCATTTTTTTCAATTCTTTTAACAGCTGCAGCACTGCCCTGAGTTTTTCCTGCATTGTCTTATACTGGACAAAGACTGGCAAGCAAAGATAAAAGAATGTTGCAGAAGGCAACATCATCTCTTACAGCAGTGCTATGTGCTACTATACTGTACAGCAGTAATATGATTTCTAACATACATATGCCCTTCGCCAATTGTGCATCTATAAATACGCATGCTAAAGGGGGATGATGTTAGCCATGCGGCAGTATGAGTTATCTTTTGTCAGGTTTTGAAGAGTTACGTTTTGTTCATTGAAGCTAAAAGGGAGTGGGATGGAGTTCCAGGCCTTTGAGACATAGCTGGTGCACTGACCATCTCTTGCTGTGTTGTTTGATTTTTAAAACATGAGGAGATGTTTATCACTACAGCAAAATTGCCAGTTAGAGGTGTACCTTTGTAGCAAAGAACCCATGGAAGGACACCTTTCAGACTGATACACTACACTGTGTGCTACTTAAGTTAAAACAGAGTGGGGTAGTAAGGTAGTTCTAGTTAGTTGAGGTGGATGAATAAGGATAATGTGGGGTTGAGAAGATTAAGCTTTTTGAGTTCATATTTGGCTGTTCTGTTGTAACAAAATTTGTTTGCTTTTCTTTGTGGCCTGGAGATTTGTGAAAATTGGTGAGGCATATAGGAGTTTAGGAAGAAGAAGATAAGGGAAGCAAGGGATGGCATGCTACTCTTGTTGAGACAGTATTTAACTCTGTATGAGGTGCATCTTTTTTATAGCTTGTTGAATATGTAAGTCATACTTTCACGTTATCATTAATAGTGACCTAGTGTTGAAGATACTTCAGTCACTGTATTGTTTAAAGAGGTGCTTTTGAAAGCTGTTTTTTTTTTTTTTTACAAACAGTGTTGAACTTGGAGGTGAAAAGGAGCAGTTTGTCTTCTTTGGATTCAGTGTGAGGTCAGATTTCATCAGCCAAGTTTCATTGGAGGTGTACAGAGCCATGACTGTGCTGTTGAAGATGACTAGGATTAATGGCTGAGCATATAAGAGTAAAGTCATCAACATATTGGATAAGGCTTGAATATTAAGCCTTGGGGTACATCAGCAGATACTTATATGAAGGTCCGAATTGGAGAGATGAAAAGTCAGCAAGAGGAGAGTAGTAGTGCTGAAAATTGAATTCATCCTCAAGTGTTGGTGAGTACCTCCACAAGGTGGGACCAGTTTTTCAGAAAATCTCACCAAAGCGACACTGATATATAAACTGTATTTATATAGCATATCTCATGGACAGAAGTAGTTTAAAAATTAAAAAAAAAGATAGCTGGGTGCACAAGACCCAGGATAAAAAAAAGTGCCCAGTCCTGGTAGGCACACTGGTGACAGCTTAGAATCTTCACAATACAAAAATATTCCTACAATGGGGGTATGCCAAGCCAAGGGGGATCATGGCCTTCCTGTTGCAGAAGGAAGTGGTAGCCACAAAAATCACAAAAACTGACAGGCCAAAGAATAGCCATAATATAGATCATAAAGTTGACTACTGAGGATAAGTAAGAAATTATGTATTGTTACTGCTATGCAAAAAGCCCATAATTTCCAGACACAAGATATACAAAATGATTAACAGAGAAATTAGAGGAAAGAAAAATACTTCCACAAGAAAACTGTCAGAAGCTTCAAATACAAAAATGTATTCATTAATAGAACAGATTTGTGAAAAACAGTATATACATCAAGAAACATTGATCTCTTTGGAAAAAGAAGCATCTGAAGAAGTTCAAAATATAAACAACAAAACCTAGAAATTCTTGAAAAGTATAAAAAAGAACTATATACTTGAATAAGAAAGAGATATTTGATATGATGCAATATTTATGCAAAGGTGAAAGCCAAATTAGTCAATAAAAAGAAAGCATTCCCAAAGGTATTCGAAGAGAAACACAGCAAAGGCATCCAGATATGGAAAATTTCACAATAAAAAAATAATATCTATCACAAAGAAGGAATGTAAAAAACAAGATTAGTAAAGTAGAAATTAAAAAAAATAGAAGGTTAAGTTATGGAGTGCCTGCAAAGTGAAAGATATGGTCTAGAAGGTCTAACACAGGTCACAGCACAGCAAGATGGAGCAAGTCCTCAAATTAAGGAGAAGCAGGAAAATCAGGAGACATCTTAAGAAGAAATATGGATATGGGAAAGAAAAAGGGATTTAATATGGTGTAATATTTATGCAAAGGAGAAAGCAAAACTAACCAATACAAAAAGAGCAGCACAAAAAATATTAAAGAAAAATACAGACAAAGGAATCCAGATATGGAAATATTTACAGTACAAAAAAATAGGAAGACAAAGAAGAAAAGTAGAAAAGGAGATTAGTAATGGAGAAGTTAAAGAAATAGAAACTGCACTTATGCAGTACCTGTGAAGTGAAGGATTCAGTGCAGATAATCTAATTCAGAAAGCACCATAACAGGACAGAGCAATGCATATCCAAATTAAGGGGAACCAGTGGAATGGGAAGCAATTAGTCAGGTGCCATATGAAGATATTTTGGAGCCTTCCACAGGAAACCGGTATAAACGTTCACTTGAAAATAGACAGCAAAGTAAGAAACAGGACATTGTGCAAAGTCTGATGCAGTCAATGTTGAGGAGTGATAGGCAGTAAGTTCCCATATGGCAGAGCAATGGATGGTACAGTATGAAACTGAAGACAATGTACCATAGGGAGATGCTGCAGAACTTTCTATAGAATGCTCATAGGAAATGGAAAATAAAAATGTGCCCTCAGTTTAGAAGCAGATGAGCTAAGAAAAGAGTTGCTTGATTTAATAGAGAAAGATAGACATTAAGATCAATGACAGAAACAGACTGCAAAAGGTCAATAAATCCCAAAAAGTCAGAAGTCTGATAAAACAAGCAAACACAATAATTAGGAGTGCCCATAGAGATCCATGTGATAAAACAGGATATATTACTGTGCATCTAAATTAATAACCGATAAAGTCCTGCAAAAACACAGGGTAGTGAGGGAAAGGAAGGGGAAAAATCAAATACCATCATGGAAGTATCAAATAGAGAAAACTATAAAGCAGTTAAGACAAGAAGTGTCACTGTTAGAAGAATATAGAAGAGGGAACATATCAACAAAAAGAAAGATAAACGTAATAAAAGCAATGTGCAGTATTAGAAAAGACCAGGATCTATCATGCACTATCGCAAATAACAAGCTAAAAATCTCAGCACAGGTGGAAAAATGTAGAAGATACACAGATAAATATAAAGGAAAAGTACAAAATAAGCAATTTATTGATGATCCAAAAAAGTATTATAGAGAACTGAGAAATAAGGTAAAAGGAATTGAAAGACCACTAAAAAAAGAAGAAATAAATATGTTTTGGAGAAGTATTTATGAAGATCCTGTGGAACATAACAAATATGCTAAATGGATAGAAGAAGTAAAATAAAGAATAAGAAGTTCAAATGTACAGGATATAAAATGAGATGAAGTAACAGACAGAGAGATTGAAACAAAGTTAAGAAAAGCCTCTGATTGGAAAACCCCAGGCCCAGATGCAGTACCTAGCTTCTGGTTAAAAGTATTAACATCTTTGCAAGATTTAGCCATGAGTAAGAACTATTTATATGTGGACCCTGAACAGAGACCAACCTGGCTAACAAAAGGAAAAGCAATGATCCTACTTAAGGGTGAATCTGCAAGCTACCCTAAAAATTATAGACCGATAACTTACCTTCTGATGATGTATAAACTGGAATTGATGCAGACAGAGTTTTTAGTCATTTAGAAGAAAACTCAATTATGGCAGTAGAATAAAAAGGTGATAAAAGAAAGTCATATGAAACAAAGGAGCCTTAGTTGTTAAATAAAGTCATGGTAGAGAACTAGAAAAGGGGAAGAATCTAAGTATGGCATGGATTGACTAAAAAAAAAACATTTGATAGTATCCCACATACATGGATAAAAGAGTGCTTAAAAATGTATAAGATACACCCAACACTGAGTAGACCACTTTGTAATTAAGCCATGATAAAGGACAAATTATTATCCCAAGGATAAAAATTCAAAGGGGGATATTCCAGTGTGACTCTTTGTCACTGCAGCTATTCTGTCTTACCCTTAACCCATTAAGCTGTCTACTTAGTAGCTTAGGCCATGGCTATAATTTGGTTCCTAGAAAACAATAAAGTGTAAAGACTTCACATCTTCTCTTTGTCAATGATTTAAAACTATATAGCTCATCAGGTAAGGAATTGAAAGCACAACTGCAAGTTGTCAAAACTTTTCAAATGAAATAAGAATGTCATTTGGTCTTGATAAATGTGCAAAAGCAACCTTTAAAGCAGGAAAACTGCAGCACCAAGAAAACATCAGTTTGGGAAAAAAAGTGATATAAAAGAACTTGAGCAAGAGCAAGTGTATAAATATTTTGGAATTGAAGAAGGATCAGCAATAAAACATGAACAAATACAAATACATCTTAGTAAGGAATACTTTAGAAGACTTAAATTAATCCTGAAAACACCGGTGACATCTAGGAACAAAATTCAAGCTAAAAACAATTTGCTCTTCCTGTCCTAATTTACAGTTTTGTAGTGATTGACTGGCCCCAAATGTGTTGGATAGATTAGACAGAAAAACAAGAAGGATGCTTCATGCTCACCAAATGATTTATAAAAATCAGTGCATACCAAGATTATATATTTCGTGTTCCGAAGGAGGGGTGGGCCTCCTTGAAATTGATTACATGTATAGATCTGCAATTGTGGGACTGCAAACATATCTGTTGACCTCACAAGACCCAAGCATAGTGAACGTTTTGAAACATGAGGAGAATAAATCTAAGGTGACTTCTCTGCTTACACTAGCAGAAGTATATTGGCATAAGCAGAAATGGAAATCAAACCAGAAGTAGATAAAAATCAGGTAGTAACTGAATGTGCCAAAAAATAAAAGAAAGAATATAAGGTGAAGGACCAGATGAGAAGGCAAGAAATGTGAAAAAAGCATAAATGTAATTGCAAGTATAGAAAACTTCTGGAAGAACCTCATGTTGATCAGGATCCAATGGAGGAAAGCCTGAGAATAATGCAGATAAATATTACTTGTGTTTCTTTTTAGTTGATGGTGATTATGAAGTTGAGTAATGCAGTAAAAGTGCTGTAATTTTGTCTGAAACCATGCTGTATAGGAGAAATACATTTTTATCAGTAATATGTTTAAGTAGTTGAATGTGGATGCATTTTTTGCAGGAGTTTACGTAAGGAGGGAAGTATGGCTATGGGCCCATGGTAAGATAGTTCAGTGATGTTCTCTCCTTTGTGAAAAGATAGGATATAAGATTTCTTCCAGAGGAAGGAAACAAGATTTGTGGACAGATCTGTTTATGAGAATAAAGACAGTTTAGGCTAGGGTTTCACAGGCAGTTTTGAGATAGTTGCCTGGTAAGTTATCGATAGCTAAGGTGGTGGGTTTAATTTTGAGACAGGACTTCCTTATTGGAGATGTGGAGATAAAGCTGAGGAAGAAGTCATTTATATTATTGATGGGGTTGAGAAGTATTTTGCGGATTATTATTGTTTTTATTGAAGAGTGAATGCATGATGTTTATGAAGTAGAGGTTGACTAGAATGACAGTATTGTCTGGATCCATATCAGAGCACAGGTTGGACTGTTGACATCTTCCATGGTGCTATGAGTTTTATGATGTAGCCCCAGATCTCTTTTGAGGTTTTATGCTGAATGCTTTGTGAGCCAAAGTAATAGCGGATTTTATCTATTTTGAATCTTTTGGTAATATTTTTGAGATATCTAAACTTTTGATGGTTTTGGAGAGGTCAGTTTTGGAGCCTGATTATTTAGCACATTAAGGAAAGTTATAAAAAAGAGAAGAACTGCATTGCTAAGAGGAATGGTTCAAAACAGATTTCAGTTGCTTGACTTTGGAGTGGATATGAATGTGTTGGGGTTAAAGTTATTAAGATTATAAAAGTGATGATTTTTTGGTACATGGGTAATACTTCTGATTGCAGTGGTGGGGAGGTAGTCACTAAGAGTGTCTGTTAATGTTCCTGAGGTTGATATTTTGCTTGGATTCATAGTCAGTATCCAGTATATAAGGGATTACTTATTACTGGACTTGTTGAACATACCCGTGGTTTGGTTAATTTGAGTGTAGTCAAATAGATTTAATGATATGGTCAGGAGTAAACAGTGAGGGGGATTCAGTCTATGTTTAATTCCCAAGAATAACTGTTTAAGAAGAAATATTTGATATTATCCAGGGAGGAATATCTTCCATAATAGAGATATTGTATCCTGATGGGATATATAAAGCAATGACACTTGTGTTTGGTGTGTGTTAAGTTTCAGAAGGGAAATGAGGATTTTAGCATTCCTGAAAGTTAACAGATTGCCAGGGTATATAGAAAGAGTTCAATGGCACTGGTGAATATTTTAACAATATTGAGAGCTGTCCGGGATTAGGGTGAATGTCTCCAGAGAGCTGGAGTTTGATGGGTGGGAGGCTTTTTTTTGTCTATCACTCTGAGCTAATGTCTGTATCTGTCTTTTGATTAAATCCAAAATTGTCCCTGCTGAGAAAATATTTCACTACTCTTTAAGTCTAGTAATAATCTATCTGATCCTATCTGGGTCTAACTCATCTTATGCATTTGAATGAGCATAAGTACAGCATCTTTTCTTTAAAAATGATTAGTAGAAGGCGTTTGATTGCATAATTCATAAATGAAGCAAGTTTTCAAATTATAAACCTTAATAAAATGTAAAGAGATATCAAAAGGGATCATTCACAGAGGATTCTTTCAACATGAAGTTACTGCACTGTAGAACACCTTTTTAAATAGAAAAGCATGGGAATATTTCTGGTGTCCTCACATTTCTCTTACCCCACAGGAAAAAAAATCTGTTACTTATATCCACTAGTTGAGAGGTATACTTTGACTTTTCAGACATAAGTCAAGTCAAAATGCACTGTGAAACAAATGAGAGAAATAATACAAATCGTATATAAACATTATACTTAATATTAATCACATAGTTCAGCTTACATTAAGATTGCATGCAGAAGTGCAGTACTGTAATTATACACTCTAATATCTGATAATGTTGTTATAAGGAACTGGAATTAGATAGCCAGATAAGTGACCTAATATTACTTCAGATCCAAGTGTTTTGAGGCAAGCCAAGAAACCCAGGTAAGCATTTTTGTGATGTAATTAATGTAAACATTTCACCAGATTATATAAACAGAGTTGCATTATAGAGTGCATAGCTGAACTTTATGTGCAACCTTATCAGCTTATGATGTAAGGGTTAATTCCCAACTGGGAGAGTTTCTAATAATATCTGAGTGGGTAACTGTGTCAAAGGCATTGGCTATGTCAAGGTAGGTGGCATGCACTGTCTTTCCCCTCATCCAGGGCTTTGGTGACTTTTTCAAAGAAGTCTACCAGGTTTAACAAGTGTGATCTACCCTTAACAAATCCAATCTGGGTTGGGTCTAGTGCTTGAAGGTCTCCTATGTACTTGTTGATAATGTTCATGATGATCCTTTCCATGGCCTTGCAGATGAGGCTGGTTAGACTTATGGGACTATAGTTCCCAGGGTCAGTTGATGGCCCCCAATTTTGCAAAGGGATAACTGTTGCTGTTCTAAACTCTACTGGAACATGGCCAGTTCTCAGGCTGTGGTTAAAAAGGGCACCAAGTGGGTCCGCTAGGTCATGTTTTAGACTGTTGAGTAGGTAATACTTGAAGTCCACCAGGGTGGCTTGTTTTTTTGAAGGACCTGGTTTTGTGCCAGTCCACTAGAGCTGATTCAATACAGTTGCTTAAGTGCTTATACAGGCTATTTGTTTACACCTCTGCATAGTAGTCATTGTTGTCTGTGACTGAAGGGAGTTTGAAACTTTTTATGCCCTTGCTTAGTAGTTTATAGTTTGCTTTGGAAAAATGTTTTAATTTTTTTGTTCCTCAAGGGGAGAAAGACCAAGTGGTTATGTCAAAGAAGACTGATTTATGGTCTGATCTTACCAGGAAGGGCATCATACGGTGGGGGAAGTGCAGTGATCCCCATGCTGGTGAGTACTATGTCCAGAACATTTGAGCCTGTTGTGGGGTCGCTGACTATCTGTTCCAGATTATTTGTACTGACAAAGTCTAGTAACCTCTGGGAAAGCATGATTCTGATCATGTATGTTTCCCACTCAGTGGAGGGATAGCTAAAATCATCCATGACCAAGGTGTTTGGCTGTATAGTGAGTGACACTAGTAAGTCCAGGCATGTGGTGTGCTTTTCTTGGTTCTTGGTGGAAGACCTATAGCTAGCAATGATATGGTAGGGTACTTTGCCTGTAGTTAATTAGACATGGAGTAGTTCAAGAGAGTCATACTTTTTGATCAGACTGAAGGTGTACATGGCTTTAAGGAAGATGGATACACCTCCATCTTTGTTTTTTTCACACTTGCTTTGAGGTCTGAACGTGTGGAAAGCATTTTAGTCTTGCATGGCTAGGGTGCTCCCGTGGCTTTAGCCATGTCTCAGTGACTGCACAGACATCCGCATCTTCCAAGGTGAGGGGTGCTTCCAGGGAGTGCAGTTTCCTGTTTAGACTCTTAGCATTAATCAGCAGAACTGTGAGTTTATCTCGAGAGGATTTTGTTACGTCAGAGGTTTTGTTAATTTGACTTTGCCTAAAAAGGGCACTATGGGGGAGGCAAGCACCTTTGCCAGTATCCAAAACCCTAGAAGAGATGGGTGCAGACCATTTCTTGCAAAGCTGCATAGCCAGACTGACACCAGAAGCTAAACCGATTGTTGAAGTAAATAATTTTGTTTATACTGTATGTGGCATCATCCTAAGTGAAGATAGAATGCTGCTTAGGGCTAAGTTCATACCTGCCTGGGCTTCATAATCTGAGAGTTCATTCATGTCTCTTTTCATATAATTCAGATAGGTACATCTCAAGTTATTCACCCCAGCATCGATGATGGTTAATGAGATCCATTATGATGCACTCCATAGCCTTGCAGACCAAGCTAGTCAGGCTTATAGGGCGATAGTTCCCAGGATCTGTTGTGGCTCCACCTTTGTGGAGTGGAATAACCATTGCTGTGCACCACTCTATGGGCATGTAGCCTGTGGAGAGGCTGAGTTTGAACAGTGTGTTTAGCCTAGGGGTTAGTTCATCTTTGAGCTCATGTAGGATGCAGTCTGGAACACCTTCCGGTCCCATTGATGCTGTATTTTTGGTTTTGGAGAGGGCTGTTTTAACCTGAGTGTCTGTGATTTCAGGGGCACTACATTCTTCTGGTATGGTTATGGGCCCTTTTGTGGGTGAGAGGGGAGTGAAGTTTGCACTGAACTTGTCTGCCAGGATGTTGGCGATATTGGTCGGTTCAGTGTATTTTGTGCCATTCTGCACTAACTCCGAGCAGATCTGAGAATTGCCACTTAGATTCTTGACATAGCAAAAGAATGCCTTGTGATTATCTTTGGAGTCATTGGCAATTTTTCTTTCAAAGCTAGCCTTGGATGATTTTATGAGGGATCGTAGTTCCTTGCTGATACTGATCAGGGATGTCTTACCTTCTTGGGATTTTACTCTTTTCTGTACTAGTTTTCTCCTTCTATTGTATAGCTTGTTTATGGCAGGGGTCCACCAGACTGGTTTCCTTTTCTTGCAGGAGTGAGTCTTGGTTTTGCTTGGGATAGCACAATCCATGCATTCTTGTAGGTGCCCATAGAGTGCATTAGTAAAGGATTTTGCAGCTTGGGCAGCGTTATCCTTTAGCATGGGGGATTTGAAACTTTCCACCTCAGTCTTAAGTAATGTGAAGATTGCTTTTGAAAAGTTTTTCACAGTGGTTTCTTTGACCAGGGGTGGGGGCGGAATGTGGATATCCAGAGTGATTAGTTTATGGTCAGATGTAACCAGGGAGGGGTTGACTTCCGGTGTGGAACACTGGTCAGCCATGTTGGTGATGACCAGGTCAAATATGTTGTCACCTCTGGTGAGGGTGTTGACCAGTTGATCCAGGGCATTTGAGTTTATAAATTTTAGAAAATGTTGGGCAAGGGAGTTAGTACTTGATGAGCCAAAAACGAAGATGCTAGCAAGTACGACAGGTGCGCGAACCACAGTAACTTGAATGCAGCACAAAAAGGCCAGCACCAGGGAATGAGGCAGAATAATACCAGATGAATACAAAAATGTTTATTAGAACCAGACCGGTTTCAGCTTGTAGCTTTCCTCAGTGGCAATACATGAAATGTGGTTGACAAACTGTATTTAAATACTAAAGCCAATAAGGCAAATAATGATATAATTTCCTGTTGGATCCAGAAAACAGTTTTACAAATAAAATGTTTTACAAATAAAATACTTATTAGTGTGTGTAGAAATTTTTGTTATATATAAGAATAATAATAACAAAAAACAACAAGCTTAAATGTTCAAAAAATATACAAAAATATGAATGTTCAAAATAACTAATATTGAAAAAAAGTTAATTGAATGTATTCAAGAAAATTATTTGGGAAAAATTATTGGATTGAGCGTATTCAAAAAGATTATGATGTAAATTGTTGTATAAATTGTAAATAGATACCTGGACCTGGAGTCAAAACTTAAAAAGAAAAAGAAAAAAGGGGACTATAATTTGTCATCAAGACCTGGGGAAAAAAGACCTCCCAGTTTCACTATCCATTTCTTTTCTTTGTTATTTAATAAGTCACGCCATCCTGTTCTGAAATTTTTATTTCCAAAAACTCTATCAATAATAGTGAAAGTAAATTTGGCTGTTGAGTGAGTAAGTGAATGTTTGTATAATGCATTGGTCATTCAACCATTCCGAATGTCCCCCAAATGTTCAGACATACGACATGTAAATTGTCTTGAGGTCTGACCAATATAAAATGCTTGGCATGTACAAGTTACTAAATAAATGACCCACTCACTTCCACAGTTGACAAAGCACTTAATATCAAACAATTTACCTGTATTTTTGCTAGTAAAGTTCTTGGTTTTAAAAATGTATTTGCAAAAAGAGCAATGTCCACATGGATAACACCCCACCAATCTATCTCCAGAAAGAGTTGTCTGACAAAAATTGCTAGATTGAGATGTGACCCTTTTGTAATAAGAAAAATGTGACCGAAGAGTTTTGCCTTTTCTATATGAAAATTGGCATCTATCCCCCAACCAGTCATCTATTCTAATGTTACTTTTGAGTATATTCCAGTTCTTATTAATAATATCTGTGAATTGAGAAGTGTTTCTCCCAAAAGTGGTAACTAGCCTGATATTATCCTGTTTGTCCCGAGAATCTTTTGATTTATATGATAATAAGCTTTCTCTAGATTTATTAGATGCCCATGTAGAGGCATTGTGGACATTATCATGCTGGTACCCTCTCTCTAGAAATCTATCCGTCAAATCTTGTTGACATGTGCTTAAATCTTGTTCAGAAGAACAAATTCTTCTAATTCTCAAAAATTGTGATTTGGGAATATTTTTGATTGTATGTCTGGGATGTAAACTGGAGGCATGTAACAAACTATTGTATTGAGAATATTTTCTATAAACTGTAGTTCTAAGTGTATGGTTGGGTTTTCGTTCCAAATGAACATCTAGAAAATTCATTTCTTGTGCATGGCAATTAACAGTAAATTCAACACCCCACTTGTTGCAATTAAGATACTCCACAAATTCTAAAAGATATTCTGATCCCCCTCTCCAGATCAACCAACAGTCATCCAAATAGCGCCGCCAAATGTCAATCTCAGGTAAGTATAAATTGTGCATACCATCATAGATAATCTGTTCCTCTATATACCCCATAAATAAATCTGCATATATAGGGGCAAAAGAAGCCACCATAGCTGTACCCTGAATTTGCCAGTAGCATTGGTCTTGGAAATAAAAAACATTCCTGGTGAGTATATGTTCAGCCATACAGACTAAAAGAGTGTTAAAACCAGGAGGATAAATGTTGGTTCTATTCAACCAAAATTCCAATGCCATCAATCCGGCCCAATGGGGAATGCAGGTATATAAAGACTTCACATCAAGAGTGCACATGAGCCAATGAGATTCCATTTGGGATTCTGAAACTATTTGAAGAAATTCAGTTGTGTCTTTGATTCTAGCCCTGATGTATACCAATAGGGGCTTTAAATACTCCGTTAGAAAGGCGGACAAGGGTTCAGTAAGTGAACCTATTCCTGAGACTATAGGTCGACCTGGAGGTTCAAAAAGAGATTTGTGGATTTTAGGTAAAAGATATAAATATTGTTTATGGGGGTCACGTACTGTTAGTTGAATTCTAGTTTTGGCACTAATGATCCCCTCCTCTACTGCAGATTTCAGAAAATCATCTATAGCTTCTTTAAAATTCGGGGTTGGGTCTACAGGCATATGGAAATAATGCTGATTGTTTGACAATTGTCTTTGACCTTCAGCCCAGTAATAACTGGAAGCCTCTACATGGGCATCTAATAAATCTAGAGAAAGCTTATTATCATATAAATCAAAAGATTCTCGGGACAAACAGGATAATATCAGGCTAGTTACCACTTTTGGGAGAAACACTTCTCAATTCACAGATATTATTAATAAGAACTGGAATATACTCAAAAGTAACATTAGAATAGATGACTGGTTGGGGGATAGATGCCAATTTTCATATAGAAAAGGCAAAACTCTTCGGTCACATTTTTCTTATTACAAAAGGGTCACATCTCAATCTAGCAATTTTTGTCAGACAACTCTTTCTGGAGATAGATTGGTGGGGTGTTATCCATGTGGACATTGCTCTTTTTGCAAATACATTTTTAAAACCAAGAACTTTACTAGCAAAAATACAGGTAAATTGTTTGATATTAAGTGCTTTGTCAACTGTGGAAGTGAGTGGGTCATTTATTTAGTAACTTGTACATGCCAAGCATTTTATATTGGTCAGACCTCAAGACAATTTAGATGTCGTATGTCTGAACATTTGGGGGACATTCGGAATGGTAGAATGACCAATGCATTATACAAACATTCACTTACTCACTCAACAGCCAAATTTACTTTCACTATTATTGATAGAGTTTTTGGAAATAAAAATTTCAGAACAGGATGGCATGACTTATTAAATAACAAAGAAAAGAAATGGATAGTGAAACTGGGGGGTCTTTTTTCCCCAGGTCTTAATGACAAATTATAGTCCCCTTTTTTCTTTTTCTTTTTAAGTTTTGACTCCAGGTCCAGGTATCTATTTACAATTTATACAACAATTTACATCATAATCTTTTTGAATACACTCAATCCAATAATTTTTCCCAAATAATTTTCTTGAATACATTCAATTAACGTTTTTTCAATATTAGTTATTTTGAACATTCATTTTTTGTATATTTTTTGAACATTTAAGCTTGTTGTTTTTTGTTGTTATTATTCTTATATATAACAAAAATTTCTACACACACTAATAAGTATTTTATTTGTAAAACATTTTATTTGTAAAACTGTTTTCTGGATCCAACAGGAAATGATGTCATTATTTGCCTTATTGGCTTTAGTGTTTAAATACAGTTTGTCAACCACATTTCATGTATTGCCACTGAGGAAAGCTACAAGCTGAAACCGGTCTGGTTCTAATAAACATTTTTGTATTCATCTGGTATTATTCTGCCTCATTCCCTGGTGCTGGCCAGTTAGTACTTGAGTAGTTCTCCCAGTTAATGTTTGGGTAATTGAAGTCATCCAATATCAGGGTGTTTGGTAGGACCTTCATATTTCCCAGTGTTTCCAGAAATGCGGAATGGGTGTCCTGGGACATGGTGGGTGATCTGTAGCAAGCTACAATTTGAATTGCAGTTTTGCCCATTGTTAGTTGCACGTGGATGATCTATGAAGCATCGTGCTGTGCCACTAACCTGGAGGTAAGGGTATCCTTGATTAATATGGATACGACCCCACCTTTCGTATTTTGGTCTGGGTTTTGTGGCCGAAATGTATGGTATGAGTTGTAGCCTGGTAGTGCTGGGGTACTCTCTGGAGCCTTAAACCAGGTTTCTGTTACTGCACATATATCGATTTTCTCCATACTGAAGAGTGCCTCGAGTGCATGCATTTTGAGGTTTAGATTTCTGGCATTGAGTAGTATTACCCTCAGTTTTTTGTTACATGTGCTATTTATAGCGGTGGGTTTGTATTTTGAGCCTTGCCTAAAAAAGGCACTATGGGGGTGGCAAGAGCCTTGACCAGTATTTGAAAGCCCAAGGGTGACAGGAGCAAGCCATCTCTAGTGAAGTAGACTGGCTTGTCGAGCATGTCATCCCAGACTGACAGACACTGGATCCCCTTTGACACCAGAAGCTTAGCCAATTGTTGAAATTGATAATTTTTTTCTTTATACCGTGATATCATTCTTGGTGAAGGCAGGATGTTACTCAGGGTCAGGGTCATACCGGCCTGGGCTACATGATTGGAGAGCTCTTCCATGTCACTTTTCATGTAGTCCAGGGAGGTATGGCTCAGGTCATTCACACCAACATGGACAATGACAGAGTCATATTTGTACTTGTTCTGGAGTTACCTGAGTACTTGTGTTATGTGGCGGATCCTGGCACCCGACAGGCAGCTAAAAGTAACCCTCTCCTTGTTCAGCCTGTAAGTGAGTGGGACGTCAGTGTGCCTGACTATAGAGTCACCTATTACTAGTGTGTTGGGTATGTTATTGTGCCTCAAGGGCTGTGATTGCATGGCTTACTGGTTTTGTGAAGTATGTGTTTCATGGTTTGTGTTGGGGGGGTGGAGGTTGCTTGGATGTCTGCTTTGGAGGTCTCTGTTGCTCTATTTAGAGCCTCTGAGTATGTTTTTGTGTATTTATGTGTGTTTTTTGCCAGTGCTGGTTTTACAGGTCTATGTGAGACTGGTGGTGTGATGCAAGTAATTCCCTTCTCCTCTAGACTGTCTGGTGCAGTCTTGGGTTGAGAGAGCTTAGCCTCCAGTTTGGCTGCATAATTGCATCTCTCGCATGTATTAGTGTTTGGTGGTAGGAGGTGAGGGTTGTCTGTGTACATGAGGCATTTGTAATATTTCCTCAAAATGCCCAGATTCACCAGATGGACCGGCGAGTACACCTGAAACTGCCCTTTGGACATGCCTGGATAGGTACAGTGAGCTGTATACTGTATGTATATATATGGGTTCACTTTATAATCTCGAAATACTGAAATATCGACTTTCAGAATTTTAAGACTATAAAGTCGAATGTTCATAACAGCAAAAGTGCATAATTGTGAATCTGGAAATGTCGAATTTGTGGTTATGGTTTTACAGTACATGACGTGGAATGTATTGTGTGGATGGTGTACAGTTTAGTGTGTGGATTTAGATGGAATTTAAGGTAAGTGACTGTTTTGTAAGGGTTTTGGGTAGGTGCTTGAGTGTATGTGAGTGTTTTTGGAAGTTGCACATGTGGATTATGGTAGTCAGGTAAAAGCATGAGTGTTTAAGTTTTTAAAGTGGTGGTGTTTGTATGTATATGATGTGTGTGTGCGAGGGACTGTAGAATGTCCACGTGTGAGTTTACTGTCTTTTTCTGTTTTGTGCGATCTTGGAGTTAGTATATATAAATAGTGGGGGTGTGCAGGGGAGCTTGTCCCCCTCCTTGTTTGTAGTGTAGGTTTATTAATTTGTGTTTCTGTGTTTGTGTGTTTTGTTTGTTTTGTGTAGTGTGGGTAGGCTGGTGTATGTGTAGTGTGGTGTATGATGTGTTTAACATCACGATTTTTAATTTTGTGGGTTTTGGGGTTCTGGTATTTTGCAATTCGACTTTATAGTCTCGATATACTGAAATTCAATATTTCAGTATTTCGAGATTATAAAGTGAATACACACACACACACACACACACACACACACACATATATATATATATATATATATATATATATATATATATATATATATATATATATGAATGTATATATATGCAGTGTAGGTTTGTGTTTTTGTGTTTTTGTGTTTGTGTGTATTTTGTTTGTTTTTTGTAGTGTGGGTAGGCTGGTGTATGTGTAGTGTGGTGTATGATGTGTTTAACTTCGTAATTTTTACTTTTGCGGGTTTTGGGGATTCGGTATTTTGCAATTCGTATTTCTAGTCTTGATATACTGAAATTCAATATTTCAGTATTTCGAGATTATAAAGTGAATCCATATATATATATATATATATATATATATATATATATATATATACATATATATATATACGTATATATATATATATATATATATATATATATATATATAAATCTGCGGTGGTGCAGCAGTAGCGTTGTTGCCTCACAGCAAGAGGTTCCTCCATTCGATTCTCGGCTGGAGTGTGGGGAGTGCCTTCTGTGTGGAGTCTGCCTGTCCTCCCCACGGTTGGGTGGGCCTTCGAAAGACATGCGTAAATGGGCATGCCTTCGTTGAAGGTTGAACGTCGAGCTGGCATCTCGGTGTTCGTCAAAATCTACTGCCAATCATTAGCGGACCGGAGTTCCGCTGTGGTGACCCCTAACCGGGAAAAGCCAAAAGACAACAACATGTATATATATATATATATATATATATATATATATATATATATATATATATATATATATATATATATATATATATAGATATATATATATATATATATATATGTATGTATATATATATATATATATATATATATATATATATATATATATATATATATATGCATGTATGTATATATATATATATATATATATATATATATATATATATATATATATATATATATATATAAATATATATATAGATATGGGTCTACTGGTCTACATCGAAAAAACACTTATTTGAAATAGAGCAGGAGACCCACACTTCAGCGAAAATTCACTTCAATGAAAGTCCACTTTCACTGAAGTCTAGTTCCCTGGGCGACCCAAAAAAAAACACTGTGCCCCCCACACCGCCCCTACTTAAATATACGAACTCCGAGATCGCACTACAGCGGGGAAAAGGGAATTTTCCCATTCTGCGTTGTAGTGTGACTGCTGAAGTCAATGTTCGAAGTTTCACTACTTCGAACAAGTGGAGTCGATGAAGTGGGTTCGAAGAAGTGAAACTTCGAACATCTGCACGGAACCCATAAATATATATATATATATATATATATATATATATATATATATAGATATAAGAGAGAGAGAGAGAGAGAGAGATACATACATAAAATACAGGCAAAGCCTAGCAATACAAAAGTGTACAGTACAGGTCGATACAGTTCCAAATGGCATGGAGGGAATTACCATACATGTCAGAACATCACTGGCATTGTCATGTACATCGGTAATGAAGGCACAGGGTAGTAAGATGTTCAGAATAAAGAAATATGATTTGTTTAAACAGAGATGCAGGTTACACAAATTTACAAATTCACATGCCTTATAAGTATCAAAGTATCAGTCCAGGGGTAATTTAAAAACACATAACTAAAATGGTGGTCCACTTTAGAAACTTAAGAAACACTTGCACATACTGACCATACAAGTATTGGTAGTGGAAGCAATATAAGTTGTGGTAGCAAGATGCATTATGGGAAGGTTAGGAAATAGTTAATAACATCCCAAATCACTATGTAGAGCAATCCAAAAGTATCTCCTAAAAAACAGAACTTTCACATTGAAAAAGTAAATTAATAGAAGATTATGTGTACAGATTTACAAATATAACAGAAGAGATGTAATAACACAGGGGATCTCACTATTTTCATCAACCTTCTCTTCTTTGTACTTTACTTGTCCCCCATTATATCTTAGACACTCAGATACTTGTAAGCCTTTTACTCCAAAATACCTTTTCATTTTACACTTCCTAAAAATGCTTTGTTAAAGCACATCTCACAAATGTTTTTAAACTATTTCAATGTCACTTTGATATTTTTACATTTCCTGGAATACTTTGTTAGGGTACTTTCCACTAATGTTTTTGTTTCTATTTGTTACATCACTTTGTTTCTGTTATTTTCTAAACTGTGTATTAATTGCAATCCTGTTGACTTTTCTTTTGTAAAACTGTACATGGAGCTTTTCTCCCCAGGCCTCCATTGAAAATGGGCTCATTTGGCCCAATGGACTTTTCCGGTAAATAAACTACAAATAAAAAATAAATAAATAAATCTAGACCAGGTCAAGAAAAATATACTAAGATGGAAATCCTGGAAGACACAAGTCAGGTAGAGGCAATCCAGTAAATTCTCAGTGTGCGTGGGTATGAATGTCAGTGAATACCTATGGACATGATTCTGTATGTGTGAAAGGAACACCATTGTTAGACCCTAGGAGAAGTAATCACAACATAAGTATGACTGGAGTTTAAAACAGCCATGGCTATGTAGGCATGGAGTTACGTGTGTACCTCCTACTGCTATCACTCATACACAGTTGTGTATGTGTATGTGTGGCAAAGCACAACTATGAAAGCAGTATACTATCATATTGTAAATCAAAATTTATCCTAAAAGGAACATTTTGCAACACATCTGTAATACATAGATCACAATATATAACATGCCTCACAAACAGGTGCAACAGTACCATCCAATAGTAAGTGAACTGTGGAAACTGCTGGAGTTTGCTTAGAACAAGTGTGCACTGGTCTGTAACAATGTTGGTATCCTCTGTGCACTAACCACCACCTCAATTGCACAACACTTAGCAGAGCCATTCTGCTGGAAGCAAATTCTCAAAAGTCTTAATGACAAAACAACAAAGGATAATAAATATTCCACAACACTGATTACTTATGTTGCGTTGTACTAAACATTTCAGAACTTAATACATCATTCCACTGGACATGATCATAAGGAAGTACAGTAATTACTGGATGCAAATCATCTACCCATCCCAAAACTGCAACAATCTATCATAATTCATGTCTTATTACACTGTGTGTTCACCATATAGAATGATACATGTCAAGATCTGTTGAGTAATCCACTTTTGCCTGTAACTGCAATATTATAAACAAAAAATTAAAAGCATACATTACTGTGTTCAAACATATGCAATGTATGTCAGTTTACTATTGATCTGTGCTCTAAGTGATGATACCACACAATAATTCATATCACAGTTGCTATACAACAGACACTTGAAAGGATAATCTGACCATTGTATTTTAATATATACGACTTCCATTAAAAGGTGTACAAAATTTGTCCTTTATTTTCCCTATTGTAAAAGTTTACAGTAAGTCATATTGTATATGTAAGTTGTTTTGGAGAAGCCAAGCCTGCCCTTTAGCATTCTGGTAAAGCTTCCCCTAAAATGTAGTCTTAGGTCTGAAAAACCTTTAACCCTGATAGTGTTCATGCAAACGTGAGTCTGTTGTATCAACATTGCTTGGGTAAGCTAGTCTTGTTTGTCACTACTGTTTACACACATATATTACCAGGTTTAATCCCCTGCCTATCTAGGTCTATAATTTATAGAACTGTTTATTAATATTTCATGCCATTGAATAAATCATAAGTAGAGGCGTCAGAAGGCATAGACTTGAAGTAATGACTTCAGTGGTTTGTTTGAAGCCATATGACTCACCCACAATGTGTATAAGTGATCAAAATATTGCAGCCATGTGTTACCCTTATGTTGAATTATCAATATCATATTTGCTGAAGAATCCATTCCTAATTAATTTCAATTATTTGTTTTACTACAACAGTAGTTAGACAGTCTTGCATTTGAACCTCTGCTATGTAAGTCATCACTCTAAAGAGTGGTGTATTACATGCTTGTTAGCAGACCTTAAGTTACAGAAGTCATAAAGCACACACTTAAATACCTGAGTTGAACATTGTTTTTGAATTATCACATATCCCCTAAAATATATTTTGATGAGTTAAAAACCATTAACCACATTAATGTTTACAGAAGTGGGAGTCAGCCATATCACCATCTATTTAAGCCAGCCTTTCTGTAAATATTCTTTTACAAACATACTTTACACAGTTAGAACACCTACCTATATAAGTCCACATTCTTAAGAACTATGTATTAACTGCATGTGACAATGGAGAAGTCTTACTGCAAGTGTCATAGAGCAGACATTTCAAGGTATCATTGTGTTTAGTGGCCTATGTTTGGCCTAAATGGAAGTGAATGAGTTGTGGGAATTGTTGGATAAGCCAGACTTCCATGTCACGACATTCACACATTGCTAGATTTGAGCACCTACCTATCTAACTCCACAAGCTAGAGAAATGTGTATTAGCTGTATGCACCAAAGAGTAAGTCATATAAGTGTGAGACAGAACAAGTATGAAGTGAGGCAAGGCTGATTATTGTACTAAAATTGTTGAGAACCCCTGTCCTCAAGTAAATGTTTACCATGTGTGGAACTGTACACAGCAGATCTGTTGGATAAGCCAGTCTCACCTGTCACTGTAGTGACATACACTCATGCTAGTCATTGCTGGATTGAACACCTACATATCTAAGCCCTGAAGCTAGAGAACCATGAGGTAACTGCATGTGGCACAGGTAAAGTCTTACTGTACGTCTGAGACAGAAGATAGCCAAAGGGATGACATCATCATTGTGTTGGAAGGCACATGTCTGTCTTAAAAGTGAATGAAAGAGTTGTGGGAGTCCTCTCCCTGTGTAACTGCTTCTGCTAAGTGGAACTGTACCACCAGATCTACTGGATAAGCCAGTCCTACCTGTCACTATAGTCACACCCAGCCTCACTAGTTAGTCATTGCTGGATTTGGATACTTACATAATTAAATCAACAATATATAAAACATTGTATCAACTGCCAATGCCACAGGAAAAATCTCAGCACGTGTTTGTCAGACAGTGCATAGTTCTCATTTGATTTACCTGTGTTTGAGTGACTGGGCAATGTATTGTGACAGACAGACAAATCAGCAGTATGTGGATCACCACTCATTACATACTGGCATAAGTCATACATTACATCATTCACAGGAAGTGTATTGTGAAAGACATCATTGTGTGTTACATGGACATGCATTGATTAGTCATATGATGGTTGATCATACCTCTCAACTGTCCCTAATTTTCAGGGACGTCCCTGATTTTGACTCAAATGTTAGCTCTGTCCCTCTGAATCCCTCCTAAAACTAGTGACTTTGGGCAGAAAGGTGGTGAATTACACTTAATGAATAATGACAATAATTAAGAGTTATACACTTCTTTTTCTTCAGAAAAGGTGTATTAATTCATATGCTCTGATTCTCTCAATGTTTCAACTTAATAGCAGTAATATTTTAAATGTGTCCCTGATTTTTTTCTTGACTTTTCCCTGATTCTGTTCAAATTTGTCCCTGATTGGTTGAGAGGTATGTGGTTGATACATACAGATATCAACTAGTATACTGCCAGCCGTGCATTCCTGAATGTTCATCTCAAAATGATTGATTGAAGTTCTTCATTTATTTCAGGAATTATTGACAACCCTTAGTGATGTGAGTGTTCCACAAGGTAACTACAAGCCATACATGTAAAACATAGAACACTGCACTCTTCAAGTATGTGTCTAATACTATCACTTCATTAGAATTCAGCTGGAAAGGTAATGTGTTTCAGTGCGAAAATCATTTACATTAGGTAGTAAGTAGACAGGAGCAGAGTGAACTCCTCAGAACTTGACCACAATAAGTCAATAAACTGTAAATAAGCAATGCAAGACACTGGCATTACTTTATTTCTGTCAATATCTCTTACTGAAGCAAATTATTGCAAAGCTCATTTGTGTGACTGGCAGCAAAGTACGAGCACATGCATAATTATTTTTGGAGTTTTTGAACTTAGTGCAACAAATGGCAGTGGTCTGTGGTACTCAGTACCAAGTGTCACTTAATGGAAGAGTGCAAGCATATAGACATTCCTGTGTCTGAGCCATTTCAGAACATGTGTGTGTGTGTTGTGTTCATGTTTTATGTGTCATCATTATAGCTTTTGTCATGATCATCACAGTAAAGTGTTCCTAATTTGGGACAGACAGGCCATTACATAATAACACACATCTAAGTGTCAGATTTTATTTCTTTCAAGAAGTTCATACTAATGCTAAACCTATTATTCTAGCAACATTCTAAGCTTATAAGACCCTTTGCCCTCCATTTACTTATTTCTTTGTCCAGATTTCTTGACCTGAGAGGTGGAAAGGTATGAGAGCAGGTGGAATACTGGTAGACTAGATAAAGGAATAAGCAGGATACTGATGGGGGACTAACTTATCTATCCAGTACTTCACAAGGGAAAATGTTACGATAAACAAAACCTTAAATAATGTTTGATAAACTGCTGGATTCACACACTTGCTAGTTTGCAACAACATTGTTTCAACCTGATCGCAATCTGTTCACACCACAAAGGAAGGCATCTTTCAGTCTGAAAACTCACACATTTCAAGAGACAATGAGAAAAATAAGAAGCAAGGGACTATGTGTGCAACAGATGTCATATCAGTAATGAGAACTGAAACATGCATATGGTATACATTTAAACCTTGGAAACTTTTATTCTTTATGAGTGTGACTGAAGGCAAAAACTCATCCATTTTTGCCATAGGACATTAAGTGCCAGTTACCATAAAGTAACTGAGAGTAGGTTTTGCTAACAGTCTTGCCCAATGCCAAGTGCTGTGCAAATGTTCAGGGCAAAAAATATAGAGTTTGGTTTGTGTGTCATTTCTGGCCATGTGAGTGGAGTAAAAATCTATTTTTTGACCAGATTAAATGTGTGAAATGGGGATGATAGGGCAGTGGTGAAAATGGCGAGCAAGAAGAGTTATTCTAGTACATGCATATTGTCACATAAATATCTTGATTTATCACATCAGCATATGAATGTACACATTAATTTCATCAATATCATGCACATTATGCAAACAGTGTCAGTACTGCATATATGCTTTCTGTGAATTGAGTACAATGTTATTCTAAGTTGCTGATTACAAAATCATAAACTTTTAGGTAATAAAGAACAGTTGCTGCTGCTTGGACCTGAACTTGCACATACAGCTGTGTTGACTGAAAATTTGACTACTGCAATGCTGCATTGGTATTCAAACAGGCTTGTATGTTTTCCATATATAGAGTATGTATACTCATGTTTAATTGTGTTAGGCAATTATTGACTGATGTTCACAGTATTTATAAATTGATTTCAAAATATGAAATGGATATCAAGCATACCTCAGCCATACTTACACTGTACCTCTCTGAGGTGTTACAGTCTCTCCTGATGCACCTCCCTTTTTACTTCCAGCAGTAGCCATCAGTGGTAACATTTAACAAGGAATCCAACATAAATCTTGAACTCCTCCTGACACCACCTTTATAATCTAAAATAAGCACCACCTTTACCATTGCCTGCCATTCCATCTCATGTCCTTATGTACATTTTCTTTAAGTTGAACCCGATGCCTTGGTGGCGTGTACATGTTAAAAACCGAAGGATAGCACCAGAAATTGAACATATGACAAAAAGGAACTTGATATTTTGCATTGTGTGCATTAACTGTCTATGCCACAGGGGAACTGACAGCCCAATGTTGCAAGTTGAGAAATACATTTTTGGAAAGGACTGGATATAGACCTAATTTGAACAGCCCAGTAACTTTTGTACTTTAAGGTGTTCCTTTATTGGAGGAATGTGTATTATTGTGGAAAAAAAGCTAAACAAAAAAGAAAAAATAATGACCACCTTTTTGTGTTGCAAGTCATGGTATTGTATTGCATGGGAGTAGGCCACTATACTTATGCAACTCAGGAAGATTGTGTGTCAAAATGTTATCCTCCCTTCGACTAAGGAGGCCCTTCTTGTGATTTTTCAAGACAATGTAATGATGATGGCATTGTTCACTAGTGCATGGTATTCCATTTGCACTAGAAACAGAAAGCCTTGGCCAAGCAATTCCAAGACTCAGTCTTGTACTATGACCCAGTATAGCTTTCTAGCAGTAGCCATCAGCTGTATCATTTAATGAGGAATGCAAACAAATCTTGGACTCCTCCTGTCAACAAATGTGTGCTCTAATTTGAGTACTACCCTTGTCATATTTTGCCATTTCTTCTCAAAGATATTAGGAAAAATGGCAGGAAACCGATACCCAATTCAGATCTCATGTGTACTGTCTTCTGCACAACAACAGACAAGCAATGTAACTTCATCTTCCAAAGATGAAATACAGAAATTAAATGGAATGAAATGTGGATGTGACTTCTTCAATGTCTTTTAGGTTTCTAATACCATGACGGGAATGGACCCCATTCATAAGTCAAACTATGATTAAAGTTCATGAAATTAGTATTGTTTCAGTCTTTGATGTTAGCCAGAAGTGCGCTTCGTGGCACCTGCAATTTGTCCAGTAATGACTCCTTCTGCAGTTCATACAGAGTTACATGTATTGGTAAACTATATAAATATGATTGTAGATTCTTTTTTACAAGACTCATTGTTCCTGCTACTGTTAGAACTGTCTGGGTATCCTTTTTCTACATTGCCCTCATTTCTGCCTGCAAATCTTTGTATTTTATGACTTTGTTTGTCTCTCCCTCTCTCTGTGCATAAAACATTGTAGTCACTGGGTGTAGCAGTTTCAGTGATTAATGCTACTATTGCCTTCTTTTCATAGACTTATTTTCATATCTAAGTACACAAGTGAACCCAAAAACGGGAGACGGCTCCAGTTCTTCAAATCTCTTTATTCACAAAGGTATGTGCACTTTCACAGGGTATACTGCTTCATCAGATACAAACAAGAATAAAAAAGACTGCATTAAATACTCTAATAAACAAATCACATGATGCATTTCACTTAACTCTAAAAGGGATACAGTCCTAACAACACATAGCATTGTATGCACTAAAATCATATAAAATTAATAAAAAACAATATGTCTAATGAGTATAAACTCCTTTTAAAACAACAGCTACACATATACTCAATACTAAGTACTGCTGCTTCATCTGCATAGGTGCCTACTCTTTAGTTTAAATTTAATGGGCACCTGTCATTCAACCTATGCCCATAGTCACTTCTGAGCTTGACTATCCATTTGACTTCCAGTTGTTTAGTAGTATTTCTAATATCACCACATCTGGCACTCTCAAATACTCTACCAATAGCTATAAATAAAAATGTGTGTATCAAATCTGTCTCCAAGACATGTTTAGAAGGGGCACTATTTTGGCTGCCCTTATTAATATGTTAAACATGTTCTTTTATGTGATCATGCAGGGCTCTATCTGTTTTCCCAAAATAAAATTTAGCACACACTGTGCAAGAAGCTAAATAAATTATGTGTGCTGAACTACAGGTTGCATATGTATTAAATGTATATTTTTTCTTTTGATCAAGATGTAAAAACACATTGGTAGTATTTATATACTTGCAAGCAGCACATTTGCCACGGGGAAATATTCTCTTATCTACCCTCTCAATTCTATGGGTTTTAGGGTAGCAAAGACGGTTCTTAAGGGATGTCATATTTTTATATATAAACCTTGGTTTGGTATCTGAAATTGCCATAAGTCATTAGAATGTTCCAGTGTCTCTAAGTAACTCTCTGATACCTAACATTATCCCTTGCATAAAACATGGGTTATTCTCTACTTCATATCCTTACCAGAATCCCGTGGCACTACTGCCTTATTTAACTTAGTTATTTGGTTAGCAAAACAGAGTTTGGCACTAGTATCTCTCAGTTTCCTTACAGCTTTAATATTTTCAGCAATTTCTTTGTTCTGTCTGTGAATTCTTTTCTCAAATTATTAATGTGATGTTGATAATCACTTTCAAGTGCACTTAACCTGGACATCCTAAATGCTTGACTGCAGATTACATTATTAAAAATGAGCGGTGGGTGTATACTTCCTCTATGAAAAAGATGATTATGATAGCATGGTTTTCTGAACACATTTGTATAAATACCATCACCATTCTTTCTTATATTTGCATCTAGAAAATGTATACTTGTGCTAGATGTTTCAGAAGAAAACTGTAAATATGTTGTACTACTATTAATATAATCCATAAAGTCATGGAACTGTTCAGTGGACCCACTCCACAAAATAAAAAATCATCCACAAATCTGCAATAAAATGAAATAAACTCCTTATATACACCCTTAATCACAAATTCCTGTTCTCAGGTCACCAATACAGCATTGGCGTAGCTATTGGCACAAGATGTGCCCATAGCTACGTCATGCTTCTGCCAATTAAATTTATTGTCAAAAACACATTATTCACTAATACTTTGTCTAATAGCACTAAAATTAATTCAATTTTAGTTTCATCAGAATCAGAAAAGGCATTCAAAAACTTTTTAATACAAATTATACCCATGTCATTAGGAATTACAGTAAAGAGAGAGGATACATACATTGTAACTAGCAGAAATGTACTTTGTGAGCTGCAAGTATAGTTATATAGGTCTTCTAAAAACTGCTTAGTGTCTCTTAACACATGTGGGATAGTATTAAGAATAGATCTCAGCTGTTTTTCAAGAAAAATAGATATTGGTTTAGTGCACCAGTCATGCCCTGCTACTTTGGATGTAAAAGGGTCTATATTATAATATCAACAGCTTAAAATGTGGAATTCCACTTGTTCGACACGAAAATGTCAAACTCCAAGGTTCCCGAACAGCCAAATCACAGATTTCTTTCCAACAGATAGAAATAGGTTGGCCAAACACCAACGCCACACAAAAACAAAAATATTTAACTGGGGGGCTTAGCCCCCCACACCCCCAACATGGGGGGGCTGTGCCCCCCACACACCCCCTAACTAAATATTCTAAGTCCAAGACCACACTGCAGTCAGGGAAAAGACAGGTGTAACAGAACGGCCAACTGATTTCTTTCCGTTGGAAAGAAATTGGTGATTTGGCCATTCGGGAACCTTGGAGTTCGACATTTTTGTGTCGAACAAGTGAGATTCGACATTTTAAGATGTCGATATTATAATATAGACCCATCCAAAAGGGGGATGAACAGGGTCTTTATGCAGCTTGAGAAGGCCATTGATGACAGGAATAAGGGGGTGTGCAACAAAAAATAATCATGCAAACCTGTATCTATGATACCAGATTTAAACAGCCTGTTTAACACATCATAGACACTCTGAATCATGCTGTCTACACATCTCTTATTAACTTTCTCATAAAATGTCTGATCAGCCAACATATTTAACATATCTGCTGTGTATCTAACACTGTCAAAAATTACAATTGGACCTCCTTTGTCAGCAGGTCGCACAATGATGTTAATATTATTTCCAAGTTCTTTCAGTGCTGCATATTCAGCGTTCGACAAATTATACTTGTTCTTATTCTTCTGCTCAACATCAGTTTTATAGAAATTGTCTATACATAATTTCTCAAATGCATTTAATATTGGATTAAGCCGAGGCCCATAAGTGCTTGGTTTCTTAAAACACATCTCACTATTAAGTTTACCATCATTTTCTTTACATAATAGTTTCAACATTAAATTGTGTGAATGTCTTTAAATCTAAAATTACCTCAGTAAGATATGTGTTCTGTGTTGGAATAAATGATAAACCTCTGTTCAACAAGGACATTTCTGGGTCAGTTAAAACATGTGAAGACAAGTTCCAAATTAAAGATTCTTGTCCAGGCCCCATGCTTTCTTCAATGTGGGTGTTCCTGTTGCTTCGCTTTCTGTTTTCCTCTTGAAGCAGTTCCTGCTTCTGGAATGTTGTTTTGTCTCTACTTTTCTAGAGACCTTGATAGGAAGGGGAACATTTAACTGCTCTTGTAAGAAATGAGGAGAGCAGTGTAAGTATACCTCTCAACTGTCTATATTTTCACAGAATGTCCACATTTTTGCCTCATTTTTTTTTGTCTGTTCCTCATAAATGATTTTCTGGCAATTGTCTGTGATGACCTGAAGCTCAAAGTCACTAAATAATGACATATATTTGAGTTTTAGTCTTCATATGCTTCAGAAAATGCATATTAACTCATTCACTCCAATGGAGCTCAGGAAGTTTGCACTGTAACTTCCAATAGGCAGAGCCTAAGCCTTTTGACAGAATCAAATTATGTCTTAACATTTCAAACAAATACATCTCTGGAACCATACAGATTATAAAAGACATATAAATGACAAACTCTTCAACACAAACTATTCTTATAGTGGTAGCATTCTTTAGGTTATAGGTCTTAAAGTGAATTTTAGAAGTCACAGTAAACATAGTAACTATTACATCAGTAATAATTTGAAAACAACTTACAATATCTCATAAAGTCAACAGTTAATATATATTTACTTGCACTAGACAGAGGTCAAATATTAATGCAGTTGAGTTTGCTATTGTGTAACCTTTAACATGAAATATTTTAAAACCCTGTACACAGCATGGTTTGGAGTTATTGATGCAAATATGAACAAACAATATTTGATGCCTAGAGGTGTCAGTAGGAGTTAACTGCAGATGCGCCTAGAGGTGTCACTCGGATGTAATGAGTTAACACAAATCCTGTTATTCTAGTACCTTTCTAAGTTTATAAGATCAATATTTAAAATCTGTCCTTATTTTTGGGCCTTTGGCCCCCATTATGTGAAGCTTTGTCCAGATTTCTTGCACTAAGAGGTTGAGAGGTATAAGTGAAAGCCGTCGCTAATGGGCTACAATGCACAATACCAAGCATCAAATAGAGGATGAAACAAAAAAATCAATCATAAATGACTGTGATGATTTCTCAACTTCGTGTCTTTACACAAGCAAAATGATGACAGTAAGTATCTTTAATTTCAAAGAGACTTCTCTAGATTTGAACCCTGCACCTATAGCATTACCATGAAACACTGACATGATTAACTGGTTTTGCCACTGGAACATCACTAAGTAATGAACACAAAATCAATCAAATGTACTCAGCTTTGTACTTCTGACATTTACATTTGGACAAACAAATAACCATGTTATCACACCATTGTCAATTGCCCTGTCACATTAAATGTTTTGGTGAATGTGATCCCTGCCGAAGTGATGATATTCAGGCATGTAAGATGACAAACAAATGACTGCAAGACATGATTGTGTGATTTCCTTTTTGTGTACATTACTTCATTTAATCCCATTGTAACATGAATGTATTACATTTTGCAATGACATATGACTTACAACCACTTTGTCATCACAGGTGTGTAATATTATTACAAAATGCGAATTAAAGTGCATATCAGAGTTCTCTCCTAAGTCAGTAATTTTACATGAAAACTTCTCAGTTAAGACTTTTATGTCTGACACACCCTCTGTAAGTGTACTTTTCATAAGCAGATGTGCTAAAGAAATACTTGAACTTGCAGAACTACTAATGAGTCACACTTGTCAGGCATTACTTACCCAAAGCTCTTAATATGTGTTCTCATATTGCTCAGGAATGTGCACATCATTGTGTAGATGCTAACACCATCCTTACCTGTGCAGCACCTCATGCAGTTTGAGTGAGTTAAGACTGCTAATGCGCTGATACTTAATTAATATATTCAATGTGCCCAGCGGAGTTAATGTGCACCATATAAGCAGAGCATGGGGCTATGGAACTTCCGTCATACTAGGGAAGGCTGACTGGTTTCCTAAGTGCTGACAAGCAAAATTGCTACTGTTGACTGTTAGAACTATTGCATTTATGATACGTTTTTAGAAGTACCATACAGTCTGTCAAGTTATGTGATGTTCTTTACTATTACTGCCTACAGATTTATACTTTGAATGTTTTTCTCTGCAATGATTTGTGCTACCTAACTTGGCAATCTTTTGTATGTGTAATGAGCACATGAGCAGTTGTTATTGCAGTGCTCCTTTACTGCTATTTCATGGGTTTGTGGCAACCTTCTGAAGATGTTGAGACCTGTTGTGAAGTACATATTGGCTAAGGAAGCATGGGGTTCATTGCATTGGTTGGGTGGGGTGTAGAGCAATTGCACAGGTTTTACATTGATATACTTCAGATTTTTCTTTTTTAATTTGAAGTGATGATGCCTGCATAATGAGTTTATTTCCGCAGTATTAGATCAGCTTATAACCCTCACCCTCTGTTTAGTTGTTTGTGGCTGATATTTTTTTTTTTCATTTTTTACTTCACAAAAGGCATATGGCACCAAAACAAAAAAAGAAGGCATTAGTCCCATGAAAACCCCTATTCTCAGATGCTGAGAATCAGATCATAGTCCAGGCTATCTGTCTTCATGGGGTACAGATCCTAGATTCTCACTTACCTGACAAACCCTTCCATGACCATGTGTGGCTGCAGATGGTCAATGATGTGAATGCTGTGGGCTGTAAGAGCAATGACTTTAAGAACATCAGACACAGGACCAGTGATATAATCAAAAATGCTATTAACAGAGCTCACAGCTGTGGCATAGAAATGAAGAGGTACTGGGGTGGATCTTGAACCAAACCAGCATTCACTAAGATGGAGGAGCTCCTGCAGGCTATAAAGGATCCAGGCAGCTCAAAATAGCTCCACATCATTGTCATGAATGTGGGTGCAGAAGTAAAAGACAGCAACAGGATGTCAGCTGGTGATGCTCCAAGTATGTCATTGAAATATATATTAATATTTAAGCAATAACCAACAACACTGGTGTGGTATATTGAAGATATACCACGATGGGTATAGTTTAATAATGAGGGCGAAGCCAACCATGGTTAAATCTTCAATATACCACACCACAGAGTCAGTTATTACTATTATACAATGACATTATTTAAGAAAAAAATACTTACTTTTCTTAAATGTCTTTGCATAATGCCTCTGTGGTACCCTTCTGCATTTTTCTGGTATCCTAGGGCTTTGTCTGATGTACTGCGCATGCATATGGGACTTCAGTTCCCATGCTTACACAGTAATCAGTGCAAAGAAACAATGGAGAAAATAAAGTCTCTGTTGCTCCTTTTTTCTTTTTTTTTTTTTTTTTTTTTTTAATAAAAAAATGTTTCGGACAGTTTAGGGGCAGGAGAGAGACAGAGTGGTGGAAATGCAAGAAACATCAGGTGCATGTCTTTAGTTTGGAATAATGTACCTGATTTTCCTAGTATTTTCTCCGTCCTGTCTCTCTGGTATGTCTGGAGTCTGGATTTCGGATTTTATTTTTGTCAAATAAATAAATAAATAAAAGTTACAGTATATATCAATGGAAAAATGGCTGGGTGACCGGACCTTTTTCCATTGGTATATGCTTGGATTTACAACAGGCACGCTGATTGGGCTGACCAATCAACATTCTCGTTTTGGAATATTAATAGCCAGTCATTGTATAATAGAAGTTTAAGGGTTTTCTTTAGTTGTCTTAACATTTTATTTTTATTTTTTTTGTTTTATTTTACATTTGTTAACCGGGGAAGTCTGACTAGGCACAGGTCCATTTTCAGAGGAGGCCCGGGGAGAAAAGCTCCACATAACACTATGAATTAATACATCCAATAATACATATAGGCATACATAAGCAAGCATTAACATTTTCTGGGTAGTTGCTCCACATAATACTAAGAGTGAATACATCCAAGAATGCAAACAGGCATACATAAGCAAGCATTAACAATTTCTAGGTAGTTGCAATAGTGAATGTTGCATCAAGAAAAGCTTGAGTTACCTTTTTTTTTTACTAGAAGGTTGCTCTTTCTGTTCAGAACTTTACATTAGTTACACTGGTCTACTGGCACTGAAAAGGACTTATCATTGGAATAGTTGGATCATGATACATTCCTAGCAACAGTGCAGAGTATGGATTAACCTGGGGAGTAGCATGAGCAAAGCCAGTTATTTAAGTAATGGGTTTTGAGGAGTTTTTTAAATTGGAGATGGGAGGTGATAGAAGTTAACTGGATTGGGAGCGTGTTCCAGATGTTGGCAATGGAGCAGGCAAAGAGAGACTTCCCAGCTTCATTTTTATGTTTGATGACACTGATTAGGTTTTGATTATTGGATCTTAAGGCTCTAGTGGTGGTATAGTGAGGAATTAAGTGCTGAAGGGTTGTTTTTTTTTCTGGAAGATAGTAGAGCTTGTGAGCTATTAAGAGTTGGTTTAGTAGGAGTAGCTGAGGTAGCTCAAGCCAGTTTAGTTGATTGAGGGCAAGGCAGTGATGGGATCTATGAGTGGCATCTGTGGCGAACTTGGCAATCTTGTTGTAACAAGATTCCATTTTGTTTAGTTCACTGAGGCGAAGGTTGGTAAAGACAGGGGGGGCATAAAGGTGAATAGATAGGAGGTGAGTCCTTGCAATAGTGGCTTTGGTATGTGTGGTGACGAACTGTTTGTTCTTATAAAGGAGACCAAGTTTTTTGTTAACCTTCTTTATAGTCTGGGCTATATGTATGTCAAATTTCAGATTATTGTCAATTTCAACACCTAACAGTTTAGTGTGTGTAGTTGGGTTGATCTTTATATTGTCATTAGATGTAATGGTAAAGTCGTTGTTTAGAGGGTGAGATTTTCCAGGACTGAAGAGAATGAGTTTTGTGTTTTTGGGATTAAGAATAAGTTTGATGTTAGTGAACCATGATTCTGCAAGGGTAAGGTTGTTTTGAGTTATGGTTTGAAACTCATTTAGGGTGTGGGCTGCACATATAATAATGATGTCATCTGCATATTGCACCACTGAGGCTGAGGTTGAGGCTGAGACAGTCTGATTACTAAAAAGTGAGAACAGCAAAGGACCGAGGATAGGCCCTTGAGGGACGCCTATGGCTACTGGTAGTAGCAGGGACAGTTGGCCTTGCCATAGAAAAGCTTGTTGATGGTCTGATAAATAGTTACTGAATCATGATATGGTGGAGGAGCTTATGTTAAGGGTAGATAGAGTCTACAGGAGTATAGTATGGTTAACCATATCAAAGGCTTTGGATAAGTCTAAGAATATGGAGGATACAAGTAGTCCTTTATTCCTATGATGATTGACAGTGTTAGTGAAAGAGAGTAGTGCTGTGGTGGTGCTATGAGAAGGTCTAAATCCATGCTGAGATTCAGATAGTGGGTCATTTTGTAGAAGGAACAGTATGAGTTGAGAATGAACAACTCTTTGCAATATTTTTGATAGAGGAGATAGAATAGCAATGGGATGATAGTTGGTTAGCTCAAGGGATTTACTTCCTTTGTGTAGTGGTATAACATGTGATATTTTCCATGAGTGAGGTACTTTACATTCTGATATTGACCTATTTATTAGGATGGTCACTGGGTATGCTATTGCTTCAGAAGTCTGCTGGCAGATTATCAGCTGCCATTGTGGTTGGTTTAAGTTTTTTGAGGAGTTTAGCAACTGTTTTGGTAGAGACTGTGTGCAGGGAAAAGCAGGGGGGTAGTTTTGTGTGTTGGAATGGGTTGGGATGTCCATTGAACTGGGGTACCAGTACTATTTTGGGTGTTGGTTAGGGTTTGGACTGTTTCTGTAAAAAAATTATTAAATTGGGTGGGAGTGTTTTCATGGTTGTTTGGTAGTATAGGGGATGGAGTGGTGGATCTTTTTGGGTGCGGTAAAGTATTTATTTTGACCCAAAATTTATGTGGGTTATGAGCATATTTTTCTTGTATGGATTTGTAGTAATTAGATTTGTCAAGTTTGACTTGTTTTTTGGCTTTGTTCCAGAGTTCTTGATAGTGTTGTCTCAAGGTGGTTGCATTGTTTTTTTGAAACTGTAGCCAGGCTTTGTCCCTTTCTTTCATTAATGGTTTGGTATCTATAGTTAGCCATGGAGCATAGTTAGTTTTGATTCTAATGGTTCTAGAGGGTGCGTGATAGTTTAAGATGTTTAGGAAAGTAGAGTTGAAGTACTCAACAGCTTTGTCTAGAGTTAGTTGTTTTAGGGGAGTCCAATTACAGCATTTTAGTGCATTGATTAATTCAGCAGTTCTAAAGGACATTTTGTTACATATTACTCTGAGGATGGGATGGTGAATATGGTGGGATTGGTGCCTGGTTAGGTAAGTTGCTTGGTAGTCACTCAGACTTTCAGGAAGACAGTCTGACTGCTGTGCAAGACTGGGGTCAGATAGCAAAATCCAGTCTAGGATGGACTGGCGATTGGATGTTTTGTCGATTCTAGTGGGATCAGATATAATTAAGGTGAATCCGTGGAGGTTAATGTAGGTAGTGGGAGTTTGGCTAGTGCAGTCAGCCCAGTCAATATTAAAATTGCCTAATAGTATGGTTTCTTGTAGGAGAGAGGTTGACATCCATTTTAGTAGGCTTTCCAGTATAGTGGTGTCATTGCCTGGTGGGATATAACCCCCTGCAATAATTAATTGTTTGTTGGAATTAAGCTTTAATTTTGCAAGAATTAGTTCTACAACTTTGACGTCTTTGGAATTACACTCAAATTGTTCAATTTTGAGGTGATCTTGGAATAATATTGCTACACTTCCCCCCTTTTTCCCAATTCTGTCACTACGTATAATGTTATATACAGGAGATATAATTTCATTGTTATAGTTTTCTGGTTTAAGCCAAGTTTCTGTTAGTACAGCAACTTCTGGTTTGTATAGAGCTAGCAGGGCATGGAGGTCATGGGATTTGTTAAGTATGCTTCTAGCATTTATGTTCAAAAGGAGGAGAGAGAAGGCAGGCCTTGGGTAAAGAGGATTTGTCTGTTGTAAGTTTGAGTTAGTAGACATATTGGGCCCTGGATTAGGGTGAATGTCCCCACAGCAAGTGAGTTTTTGGAGTAGGTATAGGTAGAGTTTGGTTAGTTTGCGAAACATTTTAGTTTGTTTTAGGGAATAATGAGGATTGATTTTGTAGGTTGGGTTACTATGTAGATAGGAATAAAATTTGGAAGGACTTGTTATGGGTTCTGTCTGCCATGGTGGGGGGTGGTGATATATAGTTGTGAATGGTAGGATAACGATGGACAGCAAATGGAGTGAGAGGATAGTTAGTGTGTAAGGTATTAGTTTTGGTATCAGGGTGTGATAGGTGTGTGTCATATTTTTAGATGTACTTAAGGAGATGTGTGTGTGGAAGAACTACTAATAATTACAGAGGTTGGTTGTTGAATAAGGGTGTGGTGTAAAGTAGTATTATGGGGATGATAGGTTAGTTTTAATTGGTTAATTGAGAGTGAGAAGTAATGGGGTGTGGTCTACAGCTATAAATGTAAATGATGTGGGGGTGAGTGAGAATGGGGGTAGGGTAGAGGAAGATCAGAAGGTCTGAAGAAGTGGTGTTTGAGACCATATAAGTGCTAATCATATTCACTGTTTTTATCAGTTGTTCTAATATTAAACCTGATTTTGAATATTTCAGCAGTGGTCTGACTTTTCGTTGCTGTTGGCTGTTACGCTGGATGGTGCTGTGTTTATAATTCTACTTATCTGTTTCTCCAGTGTCTCATTCACACAAGTGGCTGTTTGGACTTTCTGCTTTTATGTTACTAATTGATGGCACTGTTGCTGGAGAGGAATCCCACCGAGGAGCAGAACTATTAGAGGGAGGGAGTGGTCTTCAGAATTATAATAACTATATCAAGTACAATTGTTTAGGGATATTTGGCACTAAGGTATAATAACCAGCTACACATGGTATAGGCATGCATTTTTTGGCATTGTTTATATATATATATATATATATATATATATATATATATATATATATACACACACACACACACATACACACACACACACACACACACACACACACACACACACATATATATATATATATATATATATATATATATATACATAGGAGTCATTGAAAGGGTTAAAAGTATTAGGTTGAAAGCTGCTTGGAAAACTGCTTATGATTGACTAAGCAGCAGATCAACAGGTGTGCAACATCATACAATTCCAGGAGTTGAGAAATTTGCCCTTACCCCATGTTGTATGATCTGAGAACTAGTATATATATATAATTATCAGACTGGGGGCACCACCCCACAAGAGGGGTGCAGGGAGATTGTGCTCTTCAAAAACATTTTTTTGGTGTATTTTTAAAAACTAAAAGGTTGCAGTCACTGAGGTACTTTCGCTGTGCATGTGTACTGGTGTGTTGACATCAGTATTTTTGACATTTTGATGTCAACATTTTGCCAATCAACAGTGGATGACTTCATTCATTTCAAGTACACCCATATCTATCTATGTATTTCTAACCTTTCTAACTATATATGTATATATATATATATATATATATATATATATATATATATATATATATATATATATTAGTCTAAAGGCTATTTGCATTTGCATCTATTGCTGTTTTATACAGGTGTAAGCAGCATATTATAAACATTTATTTGCATTTCTTCTATTTTTCTGTTTTCTAGTTGCATTCAAAGGTGGGAGTGGCAAGGTGGTAAAGAATAGGTACAGTCAGGGGTTGCAGAGCATATGTCTGACATGGATAGTGTGGCTCCAGTAACCCCTCCATACAGTCTGTACACAGTCATTATGCCAATGCATTCCCATGAAAGAGGTGCAGACCTGGCAGAATCTCCCCCTAATCTTTGTGAGGGTGAAGTAACACACAGGGGAATTGGCAGTGGAGCTCAGAGGAGAAATTTTTACTGCCCTCCTTCTGATGTTAGCGTGTCAGTATATGAACTCAAATGCATGTACAGAGCCATAGTGGAAGTACAGGCAAGTTCTACCAGGGCCTTGGAAGATATAGAGCACTGCAAGTTGTGAATTGTGATGTACAAGACTGTATGAACCATGTGTGTGACTCCTTGGACCAGATGAATGACACACTGAACTGTGCAATATCTGTTATGGAATGTCTGCCGGGAAATAGCTCTCCTGCAGTGGTACTACTTTCTCTGCTCCATCAGCAGTGGAGGTGTCCTCATCCAGATGCAGTCGGCCACATAGTCATGTTCTTGGATGTAAATGTAATGAGACCTCAGCCAGCAGATAGAGTTCACATCCAGATAGCACTACGACTTCTAGACAGGGTCACGGAACTAGCAGCTCAACTTCAGGCAGAGATAGTTCAAGTGGCCAATGGCATCAGTGCCGAACTGGATCCACTACAGTAAACAGCTCACACACCTGTCCAGTATTGTAAGGCATAGTGCTACCCAAATGTTATTGTTGTGTTCTTGCAGACCCACACAGTACACCTTGTTGACCATGACACCTCATAAGCACACAGCATTCTGCAAAATACTAGCTGTGAGAGTGCATACATCCGCTAATTCACATCACACACGCACACACACACACACACACACACACACACACACACACACACACACACACACACACACACACACACACGCTTCTTTTGTATCAGGCTTGCCCTTCTGTAACCCTCCTCCCACAATATGCAAATGATGATGATTTGGCCCTGCCATTTGCACAATTCTATGCCTATATGTCTAATGCACAGAGTGGCCAGCTAATTATTGCTCAGTCAAATACCTTTTTTTTCATCAGGTTATCTACTTCTTTTCAGTTTGCTTTAATCTGTATAGTTCAATGTGTTCTTAATTGTACTGGTCATACCTGTATTAGTAGAAGTGCAGTTGTATTATTACTTATGTATTACTGCTTTCTCAGCCCCTTGTTTATATTTATTCATTTATTTATTATTTATTTATTTACATTTGTTAACCGGGTACTGTCCAACTGGGTGAGTAGCCCATTTTCAGTGGAGACCCTGGGAGAAAAGCTCCAGTACATTAACAAATTAGTTAATCAAACAAGAAGACACAATGAGTACTTAACAATGCAATTACCAAAGTTATTAAAGAAAAACAAATAGGTATTAAAAACATATAGTGCAATGTAATATAGAGATATTGGCAACTGGAAATAACCAAAATCTATCAGAGAAATGAATAAGACAGATCTAATCATGTGCTATACAGACTAGCTGCTTAAAGGAGCTGAAGAGTGGTGCAAAGAAGAGAATTATGAAGAAAATAGGAGAGGGAAATTAGCCAGGTGAAATACAGAGGCAGCGGCAGTTTCTACTGAGATATTCTTTTAGGATTATTTTGAAGGAGGAGATGCTGGGATTGTTTTGGATGTGCTGAGGAAGAGCATTCCAGTCCCTAGCTATTTTATTGGGATAGAGGGAGTCACCATGATAGTTGTGTGACCAGGTAACTTTAAGCATGAGTTTGTTTCTAAGGGATCTGCAGTTAAAGTTAGGTTGAACCAGGCTAGAAAGTGACTGGCAGTTACAGGGACTGTGTATGACTTTGTGGGCAAAGATAAGTTGGTTAAATGTTAACAGGTTGGGATGTGTCATCCAGCTGAGTTACTGAAGAGTGGAGCAATGATGCATTTTGTGTGGATGATTGGTGGCAAACTTAGCTATTTTGTAATAGCAGGATTCTAGATTAAGGTCAGCCTTATGTAGGTTGTTGAATATATTTTAGCAGGAGAGGAGGGTAGATAGTAGGTGAGATCTTGCTGTGGTTAGTCTGGCTTGATGAGTAAGGAATGGTTTGGCCCTATAAAGAACAGCAAGTTTAGTATGTACTTTTTGATGGTTAGGGGATGTGTTTATCAAATTTTAGTCTGTCATCTACAGTAACTCCTAGGAGTTTGTTCTGATTTGTAGGTTCAATCTTTGTTCCATTAGAGCAGTAAAGAGAGAGAGGTAGTGAGTTGATCTTAGTTGTTTTGTTTGTGAAAATCATTAACTTCATCTTGCTTGGGTTTAGGATGAGTTGATGGTTGGAGAGGTAATTTTCAATATCCTGGAAATATTTTTGCAGTTTGTATTGGAGTTCTTGAGGGGAAGGGGTAGAGCAGATAGAGAGAAATCATCTGCATATTAGATAATAGTTGCATGTTGGGTGGTGGAATTTACGTTGTTGATAAATATGACAAAGGGGAGGGGGCCAAGTATGGATCTTTGGGGTACACCAGTGGATACTGGTAGTAGTGGGAAGAGTTTGTTGCCCCATTTTGTAGCCTGTTGATGGTTTGACAGATAGCTGTGAAGACAAGTTAGGGATGACTGGACGGTGCAGTGATGCAGTGATAGCATTGTCACCTCATAACAAGAGGTCCTCCGGTTCAATTCTCGGCTAGAGTGCCTTCTGTGTGGAGTCTGCATGTCCTCCCTGCATTTGTGTGGGTTTTCCCCGGGTCCTCCGGTTTCCTCCCATGTTACAAGACATGTGTCTGGAGCATTTCTCCCTGGGCCTCTGCTGAAAATTGACTTTGTTCCAAGTCAGACTTTCCTTGTAAACAAATGGTAAATAAAATAAATAAATAAATGATGACATAAGATTGCAAGTTGCAAGTTTGTTGAGTAGCAGTTTGCATGATATGGTGTCAAAGGCTTTTGACATATCCAGGAAAATTGCTGAGATTAATTGTCATTCATTTTTGAGGTGATCAATAATATCAGTAAAGGTTATTAGTGCTGTGTTGGTACTATGTTTAAGTCTGAAGCCATTCTGTGAGCTGGATCGTAGGTTGTTGGCAATGAAGTGATTAAGGAGCTTTTGCTGTATACATTTTCCAGGATTCTGGTATTGGGAGAGAGGATATCAATTGTATGGTAGTTAGAGATATCTCAAGAGGGGGTTGCCTTTGTGTAGGGGAATGATGTAAGAAATTTTCCAGAGGTAAGGCACATATTGTTCAGAGATAGAGCAACTGATTAGGATGGATAAGGGGTAGGTGATTGATGCAGCAGCTATCTTTAGGATACTGTTGGGTAGTTGGTCAGCAGCAAGACAGCAGGGTTTAGTTTACTTAGGAGTTTTTTTATGTAGGTAGTTTGAATGGATTTAAAGTATAAAGAGTCTGTGTTCTCAGTGATGGAGGGATTGTGAGTGGTAGGTTTTGTTTGTTGTTTAGCAGGGAGGTGATAGAGTTAATTAAGTGTGAGTTGAACTGTGAGGCTAAGGGGTCAGAGGTATTGGAGGTGAAGGGAGAAGGGGTAGAGGTTTTTCCCGGGTTAAGTAGGTAGTTAATATTTTGCCAGAACTTTTGTGGGTTGTTCAGGTACTTTTGTTGTGAGGATTGAAAGTAAGTTTTTAATCGTTTGTGATTGTTTTCTTAGCTTGGTTTCTTAATTGCTGATATAAGGTGAAGTCAGTTTTGTTTTTGGTGGTGTGATTTAGTGACTGAGCTCTGTCCCTTTGTTTAATTAGGAGTTTAGAGTCATTAGATAGTCATGGTAATTGCCTGGATTTAGAGCATGTTTTCCTGGGGGAGAGGCAAGATTATATAGGATGTCAAGGAATTTGTTGTTGAAATATTCCACTGCAAGGTCTAGTTGCAGGTTTTTCAATGGAGACTAGTCACAATGTTAAAGTAGAAGATTAAATGTATCTGGGGAAACTTTATTCTTGCTACATGCGTATCTGAAGGGTATGTATGCATGGGTATGGACTCTTTTTCTAACTAGAAATGTTGGGACATGATCACTTAGAGGGACTGATAGGCTGCCAGTTTGGTAGGCTAGGTTTGGAATGGTGGTTAATATCCAGTCGAGTAATGCTTGTTTTTTGGAATGTTTGGCAATGCGCGTGGGACAGCTTAAAGTTTGGGTAAAATTGTGTAAATTGATAAAGTTGGTAGGGCAGTTAGAGGAGCAGGAGAGCCAGTCAAGATTAAAGTCACTTAGGATGATAGTTTCTTGGCTGAAAGAGGAAGCAGACCAAGCGAGAAGGAATTCTATGCTGTGAAGGTTCTTAACAGGTGGCAGGTAGGTAGCTATAATATTAATGACATTATGAGAATTTATATGCAGGTGTGTGGATAAAGTTTCAGTGCTGGGGATGTAAGGGGAAGTACAGTTTAGTTTTATCATTTTAAGAGAGCCTTTAAACATAATTGCTACACCACCACCTCATTTGTTTAGTGTATCTTGTCTAATAATACTGTAACCATTTGCTGTAATTTTTGTGTCTTTGATGTGGGGCTTTAACCAGGTTTCTGTCAAGACAGCTATGTCTGGAGAGTAGGTGGCCAAGGTAGTATGGAATTCAGTTATTTTATTTACAAAGCTTCTGAGAATGAAATTAGTTATTAGTAGATCTGAGTTGGAGATTTTGGGAACTGAATTACATAGAGTTGTTCCAGGGAGAATTTGGTTAATTGTAGTAGTAGTGGAGTCAGGAAGGTTTTAGTGATTAGGAAGGAAGTCACATTTGGGGCCTAGGTTGAGATGGATATCTGCCTGTAGTTTAATATGTGTTAAGGAGTGCAGTACTAGGCATTCCAGTTTGGCCATTAATCAGTTATACCTGCATGTAGAGAGCCGAGAGTTGGTGGAGTGTATATGTATGAAAGGGAAGAGAAGAGAGTTGCAGTAGTAGTATAGTTGAGGGCTGATGTGACTATAATGTTTAAGTGGTAGTTGAAAAGTGGTATGTGTGTGTTGGGGAGTGATAGTGCTTGATATAATAATTATGGAAGTATGTGGTATAATATGCTTGGTAGAGAAAGCATAAAAGTAGTGTGCAGTAAAGTAATCAGTGGTGGAGCATCATTGTGGAAGAAAATGAAAGAACAATAGTGGAAGTAGGGTAGGGTTGTTAGGGGAGGGGAGCTGTGTTGCGGTGATGCTTATAGGGCTGTGGAACAGTTTTGATTGAAAGAGAGGGAATGAGAGAGTCTTGAGTTGGGAGGGGTATGGAAGGGTGCGGGGAGAGAGTTGATTGGTGGGTTGGGCAAGGGGTGTGGTTCATTTAGGTATAAAGTAATGAAAGAGGGGGGTGAGAATCGGGGTAGGGTAGGGGAGTAGAGTGAGCCCAAGCAAAGTGAGGGTGAATGGAGCAAGTGGGACATGGACACAATGGAGCTCAATAACAAAAAAACAAAACAATCAGTAGTGCATTGCTTATTCAGGTCAGTATCTGCTTTTTCAGGTCAGTATTATAGCTATGCATGGAAATAGCAGCTGTTACTGATCACTGTCATCATTTACAGCAGTTAATGCTTGTATAAAGAGTGTTATATTAGTCAAACTGTTTAGCCTGAAATAGGTTTTGGAGGGGAAGAGACAAAGCAGACACAATGGAGCTTAATAACCAAAAAAAAAAAAAAACCAATCAGTAGTGCATTGCTTCTTCTGGTCACTGTCTGCATTTTCAAGTCAGTATTATAGCTATGCATGGAGAGAAGAAAAGGCAAAGCATAATAGATAACACTTGGCAGGGAAAACAAATGGAGCCTACCTTGGGTATACAACTTGTAGTACAAGAGGTTCCAGACTGGGGGAATATAAAGCATCCGGCTCATGTGCACACCACTTTAACAACAGTTCAAAGCCAAATTGTGTTGATTAATTTAAGAATGCATAGTAGTTTAAGATAACAACAGACAGTGGTTAGCATGTGTCTTTTCAGGCAAAAGGTCTGTTCATCAAAATGTGGGGAGTGAGTAGTATTTTCCACAAAACAGCTAGAGGGATTACCTGAGGTGCGGCTAAAGAGAATGGTTAGCTTGTGCCTTTTCAGGCAATAGATCTGTTCATCAGAATATGAGGAGTGAGTGGTAACGTCCACAAACCAGCTAGAGGGATTGCCCAAGAGCCTATGTGGCAAGAACACTACATGTGGAGATGCCAATGAAGTAGAGGGGCTGAGATGTAATTTAAAAATTATATGATTATATGATGATGAGATTGTCCTGACCCCTGCTGGGGTTTCTGAATTGATTTATGTATGCATGATGCCTAATAGTGAGCAGGCCAAGCAAGCCTTTGGGCAATGTCTTTTTACTTTCTACCCTTGGAGTGCAACTCCTCACTTGTGTTTAAACTAAGTTATCTTTTCATTTGTAGTTATAAAGGTTGTATAACTATCCTTGCTCATACCTAGGCAGATGATTGTGACATTGCCTACCCACTGTGGATGTGTTTGACATGGGGCTCATTTGGCTTGATGCACAGGGTGAAACATAATACATATGCAGGAAAAATAATTTTGTTCCCTGTAAAATCTTCATAGGTGGCTTTGTCTGCATATGCTATATATATCAGTCATAATATATTATCTCTGACAATCCTGTATAGATTATCAATAATTTGATTTTACTGAACTAAAGTGCATAAACATAGGTAGGCAAGCAAGTGATCATTACAGATTCATCACTCACCTTTGTTACTGCTACTGACAATGTCATAGGCTGGGGTCGCCTGTGTCTGATACTCACAGTAGCCAGCCAGTACATGGGAAAGTAAAGGCTGGTAATTTTTTTGTACTTGGCTCCTTTTCTTTTGTAATTTGAAGTTGTGAGTATGTTTGGTATTTGCTGCTTCTTAGGCAGTGGCATGGCATATTGTCCATGTCTCCATTTGCCATGACTGTCTCCAGCTGCATATTCTTCAGCTGATCACTCATCTACTGGCCCTGATTGTGGTGCAGATAAATGTGTGTTCCCTGTCATGGGGAACCCTTCTGCAACTGTTATCTGTGTATGATGTTATGTAAGATGGCACAGACAGTCAGTGTTTTGGCAGTGGTGGCAGGGTCATATTGCATGGCACCGGCAGATGTATTTAGATATCAAAATTGAGCAGACCAAATACATGTTCTATGATATTTCTAGTGTGTGTGTGTGTGTGTGTGTGTGTGTGTGTGTGTGTGTGTGTGTGTGTGTGTGTGTGTGTGTGTGTGTGTGTGTGTGTGTGTGTGTGTGTGTGTGTGAGTGTGTGTGTATTGTTTTAACATCATTCCATGGTGTTGTATGGGTTTCTCATGGGGCTCATGAGCCAAGATTCCAGTGCAAATCCTGTATCCCCCACTAGATGTCCTTGTGGAAAGTCATCCCTTAAAAACCTAAAGTAAATATCACAGGTATGCCATACTTAGGAGTCATGGAAACTGCAAGGATAACCTGAACACACATTAAAAATGATACAATGTGCATTACAAACCAGCTGACAACTGATGAAGTGATAACCTTTACTGTTTCTATACCTCCTTCCCAATTCACAACGTAGGTCTTTGATTTCAAGGAAATGTGATATGGCATAAAAACTGTTCTCTGGGGTACGTGGAAGTTAGATATGCTCCCCCACATGTTACAACACTGCACTGAAAAACTAGTGTAGAATTCTTGAGGCATGGGCCTGCAACCCCCCCCCCCCCCACTGTGCCCCTATGGGTCATTGAAATGTCCCTGTACCTAGTATACATAAAACTAGACATACCTTAGTTTCCACCAGGATGGGTTCTCCACAATTCCCATGAGTCCTGAAGTTAGGACTTCAGATGTCCACTATTTGTTCTATAGTATCCCTACCCACCCTGTAGTGATCTGTTATTTCTATTTCATGTAGCCCATGGCAAGTCAAATGTGGGCTGAACACTTTATACATTCTAGGCTGAGGTTTGGTACCAGCAGTGGCAGTAACATATTGTATTAAAGCCTGTTACACATGTAGATTTATAATGGTTGTACCAACTCCTAATATTTTTCAAACTTTCTGCATGGCTGTATTTTATCATGTCTTGGAATTCAGAGCTAAAGCAAGCACAATTGTCACAGCAGTCATTTTATACATTTCTGATTATTGTTTAGGTTAATTAGCATGTATTTTAGCAATTCATATGCCCATTTGCATTTGCTGCTGCTAGCCCTTGTTTTGCAGCTGGTCATTTCATGATGGCTGTTTCCTAAATCAGAAACAACCCCACTGTCACTGCCCATCATGCAAATGAGCCTGTAGCATCATGTAGGCATCATTTAGACCTTGCAGTTCTGTTCCATTTCCAAACACCATGTGATTTAATAGAATATGGTGTGCATTTTGGCTTTCTGCTTATTGTCTGCCATACTTTGTCAGCTGGAAGCATATTAAAAACAATAATAACAATTTACACTCATCATGCAGTGCTACCAATAGAGTTTTCCTGTATACTTCTGTCATGATCAAATTAATCAGTATCAGTGGTCCTTCTGCAGAGCTGGGGCTCAGAATGTGTGTGCCTCAATAGTGCAGAAGAGGATCCATGCAATACAAAGAATTAGATTTGATTTTCTCTGAACAGACATCCTATTATGCTTTCTTAACATGGATCTCAAGATTAATCTCTTGAGCTTTGTGTTAATCTGTTCTGATAGTGAGTATCTCAATATCTGTGTTTCAAACACATAGGAAGTTGATTATGATTGGAGATCCAATCATAACCCGCTATGCAGCACATACAGGGTATTGATTATACTCCAAAAGTGGAGATAAGGAAAATCTTGTTAGCCATGTCACTGATGTCAAAGAGATGCATTACAGGTTTTGTTATACATGACATTTAAAGCTGTCTTGTTCTATTCCTTCATTACACCATATACTGTGACCAGCACATAACAGAAGTGAAAAGCCACTTAGAAAGGTTAGAAAGCTATAAAGCATTTCTTACTGATAGACAGTGTGAAACACAGAACACCTTATTACTTGAGTCACAGTCTTAACCATCTAGATCATAACTTTCAATTGAAATTAATGGAAACAATAAGCTAAAATAAAAGAGAGAGGAAAGAGGTGTGTGTGTGTGTGTGTGTGTGTGTGTGTGTGTGTGTGTGTGTGTGTGTGTATATATATATATATATATATATATATATATATATATATATATATATATATATATATATATATATCAGCAGCTTTCTCTCTCTACATATATATATATATATATATATATATATATATATATATATATATATATATATATATATATATGTTCATAGGTGTGTACTAGGCTAATGGTCCTGGGGCCTTTACAAGCCTAGCCCATTGAAGTGCCCTGGCATTGTGCAGCCCACCATTAGTTCCCAGTGCCTCTATCAAGTAGAGCCACTGGAGTGATCCGCAGGGTGAACTTTCTATTTCACACCCACTCATCAAGATTTCTCTTGAAGAGGGCTAGTGAGGTGCTCTGCTTGACATGTATGGGGTCTATTCCAGAGCATGGGCAGTCTCTGGGTTATGTACCTGTCCCTCCAGCATGTTCTGTTGATTGTGGTAATGAGGTTGAGGTCTGTGGAGCATGTGGTGCAGAGGGATTGGAATTTCTTTAGATGCAGCATTTCTAACAGAGCTGGGTCACACATGGCTTTGTAAGTCAGGCAGAGATCGCCTCTTAGTAGATGATATCAGACAGATAATAGCTGGAGTTTTTTAAGTCTGTCCATGTAGGAGATGTGTTTACGGCCTAGGATCCTCTTCATGAGGTACTTTTGTAGCCTCTCCAGCTGTTGCAGGTGTCTAGTGAGGTACATGCCAAATGGGACATTATACTCTATAATTGGTCTAATGAGGGAAGAGTAGAGCGAAATGATGACCTCTTTTTTTCTGGATGTGAATCCCTTGGTAATGAGATGTGCCACATAGAAGGACTTTCTGACCTCAGTGGCAATGTGGTGGTGGAAGGAGAGGTTGCTGTCAATCTGTGTCCCCAGATCTCTTATAACGCCTTCAGTGTTCAGTGGGCTCCCATCAATGTGGTAATTAGTGGGAACTGAGTTTTTCCCAAAGGGGATGATGATGCATTTTTTGGCATTAAGCTTAAGGCCATGGTTTCGACACCAGTCACTGGTCTCAGTAAGGCCTTTCTGTAGGATGTTTGCACCACTTGGGGAGTCAATAATGACTCCCAGCTTGCAGTTCTCTGTGAATTTGGTCAGCCAGAGTCCCTCCATGTTGGCCTGGACTTCTGAGAAGTAGTTGCCAAACAAGAGACGATCCAGGACTGATGACTTTGGGACTCCACTCATGACGTGTCAGCAATCTGACTTGGAGTCCACTACTTTAAGACCGTGTGTTCTATCTGTGAGCCAGTTTTCAACTCAGCTAATGATATAGGGGTTGATGCCTAGTTTGGTGAGTTTATCAATAATTCCTGAGTGAGGAATGGTATCAAAGGCCTTGGCCTGATCAAGGTAGGCTGTATGAACTGCCTTACCTTCATCCACCACTCTGGTGATTGACTCAAAGATGTCAACCAGGTTAAACAGGCATGATCTACCTTTCACAAAACCAAATTGCATGGGATCTAGAGTTTGGAGATTCCATGTATCCTTGTTAATTAGGTCCATGATGATGTGCTCCATAGCCTTACATATCAGACTTGTCAGGCTAATGGCACGATAATTTCCATGTCTGTAGTCACTCCTCCTTTATGAAGAGGGATGACTGTAGCAGTGCCCCATTCAGTAGGGACAAAGCCTGAGGTAAGGCTGTGAGTGAACAGAGCACACAGATGTGGTGCCAGCATGGGTGCTGGAAGCATAGAACCAGGGGGAGAGGGAGCCCCTCCACTTTTACAGCTGCAAGACCTGTTGGGAAAAATTAATAAAGTGGAGTTTTCACTCTAACTTGGATTTGCACGGGGAAATTAAACTATTTATTTATTTATTTATTTTATTTTATTTTACATTTGTTAACCGGGCTAGTCTAACTGGATATATTTCCATTTTCCGTAGAGGCCCGGGGAGAAACAACTTACAAAATCATCCACAGGGATTAAAATTAAAATAAAAATAACAATTACAAGTAAATAATGTTTAGAATTAAAAAGTATGCCTTGTAGGAAGTAGTAATAATATAGAGTAGGAATTACTCTTTAGGCATATCAAATTAGGAACAACAGTTGGTAAGTCAAACAAGGAGAGAGCATGTAAGAATCAATTTAGAGTATAAGTAGTTGAAGTAAGAGTAGTAGAAATAAGAAATTAACAAGAGGTGAAATTAGAAAAAGAAGAAGAGAGGAAGAAGATTAGTCAGGATTGCTGCAGGGGCATAGCCAGTGAGAATTTAGGTGTTTTTTGAGGTTGTGTTTAAATAGAGGCAAGGAAGAAAGTAATGTTAGTTCATTTGGCAGTAGGTTCCAGTTTTAACTAACTAAACTAGCTGCTCTTGTTCTCTTATTGCTCTGTGTTACAGGAGTTATGCTGCCACTGTTCCGTTGGTGCTGCCAGAGTCATGCCGGTAAGGAGAGTTTTGTTCTTTTATTTTCAGAAGTTATGCTGCTCCTGTGCACACGCGCGCACGTGCGAGCGCATGTGTGTGCGTGTAAAATGCTCCAGTTAGGTATACCTGGTGGTTAGTGTTACTCAGGCTCAAACAAGAGCCTGAATTCTCTACCCATACCACCACTTGTGATTCTTGGAGTTGAGTGCATAGCTCTCCACTGTCCAGATTTATACACAGAATATTTGGCTCGTCCTTTTGGCCTGTTCCTCTTAAAATTTGTGTTTTTCTGGCAAATCAGTGAGAAATGAATTCACTAAATAATGATAGCTCTTTAAGCTTCAGTCTCCCTATCTTTCAGGAAACACATAGTAATGCAAAAAAACTTTATTTTAGCAACTTTCTAAGATTATACAAGCAATATTTAAAATGAGTCCCTGGTTTTGGGCCTTTGCCCCTCCCCCCAAATAAATTTTGGCTTTTTCTGGATTTCCTGTGTTGTGAAGTTATGAGATTTAGTTGATCATCAAGTGGATTTTACAAGGAGCTGAGAGCTTCAGGAGAACAGAAGTTTAGTGCCACTTATGTCAAGTCTGTTTGCATTGTTAGTAGCACAACAGGTAGTAAATTTGCTTTAGATGCAGAAGGCTGTGGGTTCTACTCCCACAATATGTAAATAGATTGCTGATACTGTACTGTATTGTATTTTAAAGGGACTGGATGCTGCAGTCCTATGAATGTCCTCCTTTAGAGGAGTTACTTAGTAACTATGAACCCATTATCTGTTTGCCATCCATTCTCCATTGCAAAATTATTAGCTTATCATTTTTTAATGTAGCATAGGCAATTTATTATTCAAGGGCAACAGTCACTTTATTTGTAGATGAAACAATGAAATATAAAGGTGTTTGCTAGCAGCAGCCTCTTCATTAGTTACAGATCCCTTTAATGAGGAATTAGACAATTTTGCATATTTACTGATATTGGTGGATTATAATGACAGAAGTTTGAGTGGCCTTTTATGGTTGAAATTTTCTGAAATGGGTAGTTTTGTCATTATTGGTTCATACATTTTGTTTCATCGCTCATTAGAAGACTGTTCCAAACTATAAATTTAAAACACATTCTAAAAAGTGGTACTGTATTATACAAGGAATATAATTTAATACAATCAGGTTTAATACAATCAGGAAGGTGAATCAAAGAACATATATGTGTATGCTTGCTCACAGGATGCAGGAGATTAAAATAGGGGAAGAGACCAATCACCTATGATGTACACCAGGGTTCGGTGCTGACTCTTTTTCTGTTTGGCATATACATCTCAAAAGTAAAAGGAAATGCCAAAGGGCTTTGGATGACTAAGTTTGAGATGACAGCAAGCTAGGAGTAGTTATTGAATCCGCAAATGACTTAACCATCATGCAGGAAAGTTTGTCCCAAACAATAACTGGAGCCAAATCATGAATTGAAACTAAACTCCAAGAAATACATTATCGTATCCTTTGGGAAGTCATCTACTCCAGAGAACTGCCAAATTGACAATGCCCCCTGAGAAGTGACCTAGTTATTTGGCATTTGGAAAATTGTGTGGACAGTGACCTAACGTTTGACCACCATGTGCCCAGAGTCATAAGAAAGTCTTTCTATATTGCACAGCTTATAAACAAATTGACTGTGAATAGATCTAGAGATGATATTGTCCCCCTTTACAAAGCCCTCATTAGGTCAATCATTTTGTATAATGCCCACTTTGGCATGTATCTATCCAGACCCATGCAACAATTGGAATACCCACATAGATACCTTACTAAAAGGATACCAGTCCTAAACAGTAGGTCTTGCATGGACCACCTCAAAGATTTATCACTATACTCAGTATCCTACAGAGTGCTTAGAGGTGACATGTCTGGCATACAAGGCATCCACTGGCCTAATACAGATGGACCTACTGAACATCAGCAAATCAAATGCCATCAGAAATACTCAGTCCATGTATCTAACTGACTGATGTGGAAAGATGGATATATATCCAGAACAGACTATCCATTCAAGTAAAACAAAGCTCATCCCTGTCCATATTCCAATGCAACTTGGATCTAAGGATGGATATTAGAAAATATACTCCAGGATTACCACTTGTGCCACTAATGGATAGAGGCAGTTCCTAAATGTTGCATCCCTTACATAGGTCCCTTCAAATTATCTATAGTATGCTCACATTTATTCTCACTATGGCTAATATACAATTAACACCCATGGAATAGGTAAGACCAATCAGGAAATATTAATTCAAGCACCAAAATGGAAAATGGCTAAGTTTAAAATGCCCTCCAAGTGAATCTATGTTGTGGTAGTAAATAGTTTTAAAAAAATGATCTTTTTCTTAAGTTCATAGGTAGGTACTAGGCTATTGGTCCTAGGGCCTATATAAGCCTAGCCAAAAAGGTACCATGGCTTTCACCACCCAATAAAACTATTTTCCTGTGCTCCTGTTGAGCAGAGCCATAGAAGTGATCCCTGGGGTGAATTTCCTATTTCCCATCCAATCATCAAGATTTTTCTTGAAGAGTGCTAATGAGGAGCTTTGTTTGCTATAGACAGGTAGTTTGTTCCAGAGTATGGGAAGTCTCTGGGACAGGAATCTATCCCTCCAGCATGTTCTGTTTATTGTGGTGACAAGGTTTAGGTCCCTAAAGCATGTAGCTCAGAGGGACTGGGATTTCTTTAAGTGGAGCATGTCTAACAGCTCTGGGTTTGACATAGCTTTGTATGTTAGGCAGAGATCACCTTTGAGTAGGCAATATGTGACGGAGTAAAGCTGGAGTTTTTTGAGACGGTCTGCATAGGGCATCTGTTTGAGGCTGGCAATCCCCTTTGTGGGGTATTTCTGCGGCCTTTCCAGTTGTTGTAGATGTCTTGTGAGGTACATAGCAAAAGAGGCATTGTACTCTATAATGGGTCTAATGAGTGACTACTAGAGGGGAACAATGACCTCTTTTTTCCTGGATGAGAAACCTTTTGTGATGAGGTGTGCCACATAGAAGGATTTCCTGACTGCTCTGGCGATGTGATTATCATAGGAGACATTACTGTCTACCTGTGTCCCAAGGTCTCTTATCACACTTTCATTGTTAAGTAGACTACCACCTATGTGGTATTTCATGGGTACAGTGTTTTTACCAAAAGGGATGACAATGCACTTTTTGTCATTGAGCTTGAGGCCATGGCTTTGACACCACGCATCTGTCTCAGTGAGGCCCTTTTGTAGGATATCCACATTGTTAGGAGTTTCAGTTATGGCTCCTAGTTTGAGTTATCTGCAAAACTTCATTAGCCAAAGACCTTTTGTGTTAGCCTGTACTTCAGAGAAGTAGATACCAAACAGGAGAGGACTCAGGACTAAATCCTGTGGTACTCCACTTGTCACTGGTCTGAAGTCAGATTTGGAGTCCGCTACTTTTACAGTGTGGGTTCTGTCAGTGAGCCAGTTGGAAACCCATCTTGTGACATAGGGATTTATACCTAGTTTAGTGAGTTTATCTATAATTCCAGAGTGAAGGATGGTGTCAAAAGCCTTGGCGAGATCTAGATAGGCTGTGTGAACCACCTTACCCTCATCTATGGCTTTGGTGACTACTTCAGTGAAGTCTATCAGGTTTAGGAGACATGATCTACCTTTTAAAAACCCGAACTGGATGGGGTCCAAAGTTTGGAGATTACCAATGTCTTTGTTTATAAGTTCCATGATGATAATTTCCATGGCCTTGCAGATCCGGCTCATCATGCTAATGGGGCAGTAGTTCCCAGGGTCCACGGTAGATCCCCCTTTGTGGTGTGGGATAACCATCTCTGTAGACCAATCAGTGGACACAAAGCCTGAGGTGAGGCTATGGTTGTACATGGTACTTAGGTGGGGTGGCAGTTTGTTCTGTAGTTCATGTAGAATGCAGCCTGGGGTGTTGTCCCATGGATGCTGTGTTCTTGGCTTTGGAGAATGTGGTTTTACCTGTGTAGCCATGATTACAGGAACTTTGCATTCTTCTGGTATAGAGATGGGCCCTTTAGAGGGTGAGAGGGGTTAAAGTTGGCACAGAAACTATCTGCCAGGATGTTGGCAATATCAGTTGGCTCTGTATATTTAGTGCCATTGTGCTGTAACTCAGAGCAGATCTGAGTGTTGCCATTAAGATTCTTGACATAGGCCATAGAATACTTTTTGGCTGTCTTTAGAAACAGTGGTGATTTTGTTTTTGTAACTAGCTTTGGAGGATTTTATGAGGGATCTCAGCTTCTTAGTGAGGCTGACCAAGGAGTTCCTCCAATCATGGGATTTTACTCGTTTTTTGCAGCAGTTTCTTTCTTCTGTTGTAGAGTTTGTTTATGGCAGAGGACCACCAGATTGGCTTCCTTTTTTTGGAGGATAGCATCTTGGTTCTGTTAGGGATAGCATGATCCATGCACTTGTGTAAGTGCCTCTATTGTCCATCTGCATGGGTGTCATGAAGTTTGCCACTTCTGTCTTAAGAAGTGTGAAGCTGTCTTTGAAGAATTGTTTTACGGTAGTTTCCCTAATGGGGAGTGAGGCCGGATGTGGATGTCTAGGGTGATTAGCTTGTGGTATCTGTCCAACGAGGAATCGACCTCTGGTGTGGAACACTGGTCACCCATGTTGGTAATGACCAGGTCTAGGATTTTGCTGCCCCTGGTGGGCGCGTGGATAAGTTGATCCAAGGCATTGAAATTTATGAATTACAGAAAATGTTGAGTAAAGGAGTTGGTACATGAGTAGTTTTCCCAGTTAATGGTGAGGTAGTTGAAATTGCCCATTATTTGAGTGTTAGGTTCTACCCTAATATTTTCCAGTGTATCAAGAAATGAGGAGTGGGAATCCTGGGGCATTGTGGGGGAACTGTAGCAAGCTACAATTTGGATTGCGGTCTTGCCCAGAGGTAGCTGCACTTGGATAATCTCGGATACATTATGTAGAGAAACTAGCCTGGAGGTGTGGATATCCTTAATGAATATGGACACGCCTCCGCCTTTAGTGTTTCAGTCCAGGTTAGGTGGCCGAAAGGTGTGGTATGAATTATAGCCTGGTAATGCAGGGGTGCTCTCTGGAGCCTTAAACCAGATCTCTGTCACTGCACAGATGTCAATGTTCTCCATTTTAAGGAGTGCCTCTAGTGAGCGCATTGTGAGGTTTAGACTTCTAGCATTGAGTAGCAGTACCATCAGATTTTACTTGCTTGTACCTGTTATGGTGGTGAATTTGTCATTTGAGCCTTGCCTACAAAAGGCACTATAGGGGTGTCAAGAGTCTTAGCCAGTATCCGGAATCTCAAGGCTGACAGGTGCAGGCCATCTCTGGCAATGCATTGTGGTCTGTCGATCATGGCATCCCAGGCAGACAGATGCTGTATCCCTTCAGAATAACACCAGGAGCTTAGCCAATTGTTAAAGTCAATCATTTTGTCCTTGCACTGTGGTATAATTCTGGGTGATGGCAGGATGCTACTCACTTTAGATCACTGAGTCCCCCTGTCACCCTCCACACCCCTAGTCTTCAACAGCTTCTGGCACTTCTGTCTGCCAGTTCACTTTGTAATTCATGTAGAACACAGCCAAGGGTATTGTTGGGTCCCATGGAAGATGTATTCTTGGCTTTAGACAATGCAGTCTTAATCTGTTCTGCAGTAATGCAGTGTGCCTGGCATTCTTCTGGTATTGAGATTGGTCCTTTAGCGGGAAAGAGAGGGGTAAAGTTGGCACTGAATCTGTCTGCCAGTATGTTGGCAATATCTGTTGGCTCAGTATAGGTGCAGTACCTCAGAGCAAATCTGGGTATTGCCATGGAGATTCTTGATATAATTAAATAAGGCTTTTTGGTTGTTTTAGTGTCTGCCACAATTCTGCCTTCATAGCTGGCTTTGGAAGTTTTGATGAGGGATCTCAACTTTTTGTTGTGGCTAATAAGGGAATGTTTCCAGTCTTGGGACTTCACCTTTTTCTGCAACAGTTTCTTGTTTCTGTTGTAGAGTTTATTAATGTAAGGCGACCACCAGACTGGCTTCCTTTTTTTGGAGGAGAGCGTCTTGGTTCTGTTGGGTATGGCTAGTTCCATGCATTCATGTACATATATATATATAAATTATGGGAAAAGAGTGAGTAAGAATACATGGGGGTCTGATCTGTGTGACATAAAACATATTTTTGCAGGGTTAAATTAGGGAACTTAATTTATGACTCATGGCTGTGCCACTAATAATAAAGTTCAATCCATAATTGTATTAGACAAGATATTTAAGGACCAGACAGATGATAGATAGCTAGACAGATAGATGGATAGATAGATAGATAGATAGATAGATAGATAGATAGATAGATAGATAGATAGATAGATTTATTTATTTATTTGTATTTATTAACCAAGACTGAGCACTGATTCTGTGACAGACCAGTAGCACTGGCTGGTCAAATGACATATACAGAGTCACACAGATGGTAAATGGAAGCTGAATGAATCAATTTCCATAGTCCATGGAACAGCTTCTTAATAGTATATACCCTTAATCTTCTTTGTTTGGCTGTTCCTATTAGGGGTCACCACAGCTGACCATCTGTTTCCATTTCTTCTTGCCTTCTGCATCTTGCTCTGTCACACCCATCACCTGCATGTCCTACCTCACCACATCCATAAACCTTATCTTACATCTTTATCTTTTCCTGTTACCTGGCAGCTCTATCCTTAGCATCTTTTTCCAATATCTCCAACATCTCTTCTTAGCACATGTCTAATCCAACCCAATCACGCCTTTCTGGCTTTGTCTCCAAACTGTCCAACCTGATCTGATCCTCTAATATATTGATTTCTAATCTTGTCCATCCTCATCACACCCAATGCAAATCTTAATATTTTTAACTCTACCACCTCCTGATCTGACTCCTGCCTTTTTGTCAGTGCCACCATCTGCAATCCATATAACATTGCTGGTCTCACTAGCCTCTTATAGACCTTCCCTTTCCCTCTTGCTGGTGACTGTCTGTCACAAATCATTCCTGACACTCTTCTCCAATCAGTCCCACCCTGCCTGTACTCTCTTCTTTACCTCTCTTCCACACTTACCATTACTCTGAACTGTTGACCCAAAGTATTTAAACTCATCCACCTTCACCAACTCTACTCCCTGCATCCTCACCATTCATCTATCCTCCCTCTTATTGACACACATATATTCTGTCTTAATCCTGCTGACCTTCATTCCTCTCCTCTCTAGAGCATATCTCCACCTCTCCAGGCTCTCCTCAACCTGTCCCCTACTCTCCCTACAGATCACAATGTCATCCACAAACATCATAGTCCACAGGGACTTCTGTCTGATCTTGTCTGTCAACCTGTCCATCACCACTGCAAATAAAAAAGGGCTCAAAGCAGATCCTTGATGCAATCCCACCTCCACCTTAAACGTAACCATCACTCCTACTGCAGACCTCACCGCTGTCACACTACCCTCGTACATATCCTGCACCACTTTTAGATACTTCTCTGCCACTCCAAATTTCCTCTTACAATACAACAACTCCTCTCTAGGCATCCTGTCATATGCTTTCTCTAAGTCCACAAAGACACAATGCAACTCCTTCTGACCATCGCTGTACTTCTCCATCAACACTCTCAGAGCAAACATCGCATCTATAGTGCTTTTTCCCAGCATGAAACCATATTGCTGATCATTAATCATCACCTCCCTTCTTAACCTAGCTTCCACTACTCTTTCCCATAACTTCATGCTGTGACTGATCAATTGTATCCCTCTGTAGTTCCTACAGCTCTGCATATCACCCTTATTCTTAAAAATCGGTACCAAAACACTTCTTCTCCACTCCTCAGGCATACTCTCACTTTCCAAGATTTCATAAAACATAGCCTTAATAATCTCTATTAATCATCAGACCCTGTAATAAATGATCAGGGGGGTCATAGTAAATGAATGTTCTGAGATTCTGGATTTGGGAATGAACTGCATACCCAGAGTGATAAACATTTTACTATTTCAGCTGAGACTTCCATATACATTATTCATTTTTCCTTTGCAGCTTTTTCTGAACAAACTGCCAATAAACTGTAATAATTTTACCTATTTTCTTTGTGTGTGTGTCTGTGTGTGTGTGTGCACATGTAAGGAGTCATACTATTGCTATAATTGTGTTTTTGAGAATAACTTTAGTATCAGGTTACACTGCGTGTTTTGTTCTTTATTTTTTATTTTTCATTGTCTTCTTGGTTTGGAGACATGTTTTTAGTTCTTTGAAGAGCTGGAGTGTATGGCCATAGTTAGTGAGGGCTCTGTGTGTCTTTGTGCAGTTTTTCTTTTTATTTTATTTTCTATTTTTAGCTTTTGGAAGCATTTTGGAGGAAGGTGTTTGTGTTTTAATTGTATTTTAATTATTTTTTGTGGGATAAGTGGTTTGAGAGATTAAGAGTGCATGAAAGTGCTAGATAGTTTGGAATTGGCTCAGAATCACAGACATTAAGTCCAATGAGCAGTTCAAATTAGGATAGTGGCAGTTCAAAAGGTATGGATGATTCAGAGATGCAGATAGCATGGCTGCACAATGTAAAAACTAGCACAGTATGCAATGCATGGAGGTTATAACATAATGACTTAGAAATGAGGTGTTCCATGCAAATGAGGCAAATGAATTATGCAAATGATGACATTAAACATGGTGAAGCAAATCAAAAATATATAAAAGAGGCATACTGTGCCACATTGCAAATCTATTCTAACTACAGAAGGGTTGTAGTGTATAACATGATTATGATTGCTTTAGTAATGCCTATAACAAAACAACATGAGTTAGTTGACACTATCCCAGTCAGAGCCCTCAACATCTACACCATCATAGATGATACTATCAGTTTCCTGTATAGCAGCAGAAACTGGACTGGTGCAAGATATACAGGAACTCCACAGGAGGCCTTGTCAAACTGTATCATTCAGGAATCAGTCAAGAGATATTCATCAAATGGCCACCACAGAGGACATAAAGATATGTGCAGCACTAATCATCTTAGCTTCAGGAACCTTTCACTGAGCAACAGAAGACACATTATTCACATCACATTTGTCAACCTTGCCTAGTATACATTAGTTCAGTGAAGTTATGTTGGAGCATGTGCAGGACTATATTTGGTTTCCCAGGAATTCAGAGGAGACAATCACCACTATGACACACTGTACAGAGCACCCTGTTTCCCTAACATCTGGGAAGCCATAGAATGCACACAGATTTTCTTTAGCTATCATCAGCTCTATCAGGTCTGCAATACATCAGTAGGAAGGGCTTCTAATTTCTCAACTCCAAGGTGGTACATAATGCTCAAGGTATTATATACAAACAGTGTCCGTATATCACCCTGGCAGTTACCATGATTCAGACATATGGCATGCATCTAAACTATACCACTGGTTCATGTTGAAAGGACCTCCCTCAGAGTCATCTAGTCTGTTGGTGCACTTGTAGGTAGATTACACAGGGCAGTATATGCATGCTTTATGCATAGGCAATGTTAGATATGCTTTGTAGCTACGGATGCTGACTCTTCTCATCAGCAATCCCAAGGCTATAACAGAGAATGCATACAACACTGCCCATGCACAAAAACATATGTTTATATATGCTATCACCAAACATTTATTTGTATAACTGATGGGAGGCTTTTGCTTCCTAGACACAAAAGGTTGGGTGTTGCAATATTCACCAGCAAAATATTTGTAATGTGTACTGAGCTTCATGATATGGTGCTATGTCAACAACTACTGCAGCAAATATTCATTCCATCAAGGCCCAGCCTACTAGTAGGACAATCAGTGGAAGAGCAGGCTGCAGAATATAGGGATAAAGAGGTAGCAGCATTACCATATACAAGGTGGAGGTAGACACAATGCATTGCAAAACTAGCAAAGAGGTGATGTTAAACTATAGGTCATGACAAAGACAGCAAAGAATAAAATGATGCATGCATTTTCACATTGTGGCTATATAATGAAGTACATGGACTAGCATCACTGTGTTTCAGTCATAACTTTACTTAGACAAATTACAGAAAGGGTAGGAAACAGTCATCACTTGCACAGGTATTTGGGGACACGATGACAGCTAACAGCAACACAATAATAGGGATTAAGGCTACAAGAGGCAAATGCTGTCAGCAGTTACTCTGCTGCACGGTTGTCCAGACTGTAGGGAATTAGAGATCACATATATCAGTTATGGACTGGAATTGTTGTGCTATGACCACTGGTAATATCTAATGAAGTGATCTGTGGTCTCTGGGCTCTGCAATCTGGGTCTGTATTACATGTTCAAAGAGTCAGTTCAGCGAACAGCATTTTACATCGAAAATGCGGTTTAGCAAAGTGTTATAGTGAGATCATGGTACAGTGAAGATCGGAAAATTTGCCCTTTCCTCACTGTAGTGTGATCTTGGAATATATAACTACCAGGGGTTATGGGTAGTGCAGCCCCCCACAAGAGCAAGTTTGACGAACAGCATTTTCAATGTAAAAGCCATTCGCTGAACTGAATTTTTGGGGTTGTGATATAGACCTCTGCAATCTATGACAAAGAAGGTGTAGAATTATGAGACAGAGTGCGTGCACTGTGATAGGATGTGCCATTGTGAAAGCCCACACAGGTTTAACATCCATGAACTGGACAACAGACATAAGCAGGCATATGCTGTATAAGTGATGAAAGATGTGTAGAACTACAAGAATTTTCAGTAGCTTGATAATGCTTCCCTTGCATCCACCAACAGGTGGGTATGGCAGGTTTTTTGGCCACAGCTGATGGTCAGGCCAGATCTGCAGTGGTCTAGTGTGCACAAGTGTGGCATGTGCCTTGTTGTTTCACATGTACAACTTCCTATGGCTACATACTGCATGGCCTGCAGCAGTAGACAAAAGGATGCTAGCCATGTGTCTCACTGAAGCACACTTGGGGGCCAACGTTGCCTGTACAAACATGAATAGCAACAGCAGCTTTCTGTCTCTATATTTCTTGTCACTGTATACAGTTTCTGCAGTGCTGTTGTTAGCTGCTGTTTGTGCATGAATCATTAACCTGCACATCTATTGACTTACGTCAAGGGTTTTGCTCAGATCAGTGATTTTTATGGAGTACACTGAAAAGACCACAGCCCACCCTTGGTACAAATGCACATGTCAGAGTCAGTTGTATAGACTGCAGACTTGTGAAGAGTCCAAACAGGGCTCATACTCACAGTGTATCAACCTTGCACTGGTGATACTGTGGTTTTGGCCTTTTATCTCAAAAACAAACTCAAATGTTGGTGATCTGGGAAAATCTTACCACAGCAGATAATGTCATTGATTCATCAAACTGAGCCATGTACATGTTGCCTTTATTATCAGCAATTGTAGACTTGCTGGCATCTTGTATATACTGTCCTTTTGTGTAGTTCTCTTTACCAGTAGATACTGTGAAGGCATTAAGACATGATACATTGGAAGTACCATTCATAATAAAAGGCAGTATATAAGCAAAATACCCTACAATATCATTGCTAGCTACAAGTCTTCTTTCCAGCGACTGGGTGACATACATGAGCACAAACATGATTGCTCTGAGGTTCCTGGATTTTGTTAATTCAAATGTCCAGGAACAGTTTGTCTGCACCCCCACAAGCGGCTCAAATGTCTTAGACCTAGTGCTCACCAACATCGGGGGTCACTGCACTTCTCCCTGTGTTGCCCTCTCTGGTAAGATCAGACCATAAATCAGACTCATTTGAAGTAAAGATCAGACATGACACCCCCACTGGAGCAAAAAACTGAAACATTTCTCCAAAGTAAACTATAGCCTACTAAGCAATGGTATAAAATGTTTCAAAACCCCTGCTAACAGAGCCAACAATGACTCCTATGCAGCAGAGTACACATATGTCCTATATAGCCACTTAAACAAATGTATTGGCTCAACTGTAACTGACAGGACTAAAACCAGATCCTCCCAAAAAACAAGCCACCCTGGTGGACTGTATGTATAAATAAATTATACAGCAAAAGAAAGAAACTGATATCTAAGAACAAGAGGGAACTTACTCAACAGAGGAAGAATACCCTCCACAGTTTAGACAAGCAAATCAGATATCTTGTAAAGTCCTCTAAGGATCGTTATGAGACTAAATTAGCATCCCTAGCTAAAGACAACCATAAGGTATTATTTAGCTACATCCAAAGTGGATGGTACCACTCACAGTGAACCTGAGGAAATTGCCAACCTGCTAGCTGACAGATTTGGCAATAACTTTATCCCCTGTCCCCCACCAGCCATACCCAAAGCATTCTTGACACCAGTCCTCTACCAAGTATCTCCAAAGAACAGGTCATACAAGTGCTCTCCAAGGCCAAAAACATGGCACATGAAATACAGTTGACATTCACACACCAACATAAATGTTCAGGTCACACATGCAATACAAGAAGTATGGAAATAGTGATATTCCATCAAACCGTCAGCTGGACAACTTATAAGGCATATATCACAAGTAGTAAATGGTGTATGTCTCACTACTAGTGTTATGTTGTGTTTTTACAAAGTAAACTCATGTGAGTGTTGCATGAAGTGTCATGGTATGCTTCTCTTCAAATGTCAGGATATGTAAGTGTGCCAGCTTTGTGTATACTTGTCAGGCATAGTAATGGCCAATAAACAAGTGTCCGGGTCATGTCAGGATTTCCACTAGTAAGATGCATTATGCATGCCATGGCATAGCCCTGAGTAAGCTTCTCACAATGTGTGATGGACAGTGGCACTGACATGTTCTGGTAGTGAAAACATCCATTAATATAGATAATGGTGCATAGGGAAGGTGCTGTGTGCAGGAGGAGCCACCCCCAAGCAGCAAAGCTGTTAATTATAACTTTTCCTGCATAATAATTTTTGGCCATTTCATCTGAGAATGCCTTTTTAATGACACCTACAAAATATGTTGGTATACCTTTATTCTCATATGTAGACATCACATGTAGATGGATATTACTTAATGTTTGTTAGATGCAGATGTGCACATCATTTTTAGTTTAATGTCAGCTATGATTTTCAGAAGAATGTGTGGCCTGATAGACATTTTTTGTGTAACAGGAAGGTGCTCCAGGCAAACACCCAACAGTTATTGTTAAATGGGACCATTTGTAGGATGTGCCCATTATCTTCCCATGATCTGATAACATGTGATAAGTGGCACTTTTAAGGCGCCCATTATCTTCCCGTGATCTGATAACATGCGATAAGTGGCACTTTTAAGGCGCCCATTATCTTCCCATGATCTGATAACATGCGATAAGTGGCACTTTTAACTACTGATTTTGATACATTTACAGATCAGCCCATTTGTACCTGTGAACTGTGTGGGACCTCAGTGGGCAATTTATTGAATTGTGACCTATTCGACTCATCTACAGTACCATTGAGATGGCTACTTCAAGAAGGCTTTGACATGTTCCGGTGCCTAATTGGACAGAGAAAACCACACAGATGCTGACTGTCTACTCAGATTCATAAAAACATTATACAGACCAAGAAACCTTGGGACATTTGGAAAAAGAAGTGACTGAGGACATGTAACAATATAAAGAACAAAATCAAGAGATGTTTGAAAGGTATAAAAACATGGACATTGGGAAAGGGAGAGCTCTGATATGGTGTAATATTTATGCAAAGGAGAAAGCCAAACTAATCAATACAAAAAAATCACCTCCAGAGATATTTGAAGAGAAATACAGGCAAAGGCACCCATATATAGAAAAGTTCTCAATACAAAAAATAAAATCACAAAGGTGGAATGTAGAACAGAAGATTAGCAATGTAGAAGTTAGACAAATAAAAGCTGAAGTTATGGAATACCTGCAAAATGAAAGATTTAGTATAGAAGATCTAACACAGGTTATGTCACAGCATGATGGAACAATGAGCCCCTAGTGTAAGGAGAAACAGGTGAAGTGGGAGTCATCTGAAAAAGAGTGGAGACATTAAAGAAATAGAAACTGGAGTTATGTGTTACCTGTGAAGTGAAGGATATAGTGTAGAAAATCCAGTTCTGGTAATGTCACAGCATGGTGGATCTGTGAGTCCCCAAATTAAGGAGAAACAGGTGGAGCAGGAAGCATCTGATCAGCTGCCACATGAAGAAACACTGGAGACATCAGTAGAAAACTAGTACATAAGTTCAGTTGGAGTTGCACAACAAGGGAAGGAACAGGAAATGGTAACTCTGACATAGACAATGTTGTGCAGTAATAGGCCAGTGAGTTCCCATATGAAAGAGCAATGGATTATTCAGGATGCAGCTGAAGAGAATATGTCACAGGAAGATGTTTTGGAATGTTCTGCAGAATGCCCACAGGAAAAACAGAATAAAGAATGCACCCTCAGTTTAAAAGAAAAATATCTAAGAGAATAGTTACTTGATTTAATACAGATGGATATACATATTAAGATCAATGAAAGAAATAGATTACAGAAATGTTTTCATGAAGCTGAGTAGACAGTCAGCATCTGGGCTCTGTCCCATTTGGACTTTCCTGGTATACAAATGTTAAATAAAAAATGAATAAAATAAAAATCATGGAAGTATTGAATATAGAAAACTATAAGCAATTAAGAAAAAAGTGTTAGTGTCAGAAGAGTATAGAAGAGGGTACAGATCGACAAAAATACTAAAAAGACAGATGTGATAAAATCAATGTGCAGTATTAGAACAAACCAGGATCTATTGTACACTTCTGCAAATAATAAACTAAAGATAACAGCTCTGGCAGAAAAACTTAGAAGATATGCAGATAAATATGGAGAAAAAGTATAAAATAAGTAACTCATTGTTGATCAAAAAAATTTTAAGGAGAACTGGGAAACAAAGCAAAATGAACTGAAGCACCACCAAAAAAGAAGAAATAAACACATTTTGATGAAATATTTATTAAAAGCCTGTGAACTATAACAAAGGTACCAAATGGACAAAAGAAGTAAAAGGAATAGTAAGAAGTTCAAATGTATGGGATATGAAATGGGATAAAGTAATGGCCAGAAAACCTGAAACAAAATTAAGAAAAGGTCCTAAGTGGGAAACCCAGGCCTGGATGCAGTACTTAACTTCTGCTAAAAGTATTAACTTAATAATAATAATAATAATATATATTGTACATTGGGTAATAAAGTGTTCTTGGTCATTTGATTATTTAATATTGTATGTGGTATTTTTTTAAATTTGATGTTTTAGTACAATTGTTTTATTTAAATTATTTAGATGCACCTGGGGTTATCATAAAAGTAATTTAATTGTGTTATACAATGGCAATAAAATGTTTGAACTTGAACTTAACATCGTTACACAAAGGTTTAGCCCCGAGTAAGAACTATTTATATGTCTGCCGTGAATAGACACCAGCCTGGTTAGTAACAGGAAAATGATACTCATCCTTAACAGCGAACCAGTGCGCCATCCTAAAAACTATAGATCAATGACTTGCCTTCCTACATTGTATAAACTATATACTGGAACTGACGCTGACAGAGTTTATAGTCATTTCGAAGAAAACTCAGTCATGGCAATAGAACAAAAGGGTAATAAAAGAAAGTCATATGGGACAAAGCATCAGTTGCTAAATAAGTTATAATGGAGAATTATAAAAAGGGGAGGATTCTAAGTATGCATGGATAGATTACAAAAAAGGATTTGACAGCATCCCACATTCAGGGATAAAGGAATGCTTGCAGATGTATAAGACATGCCATACATTGATCAGTTACATTACAGTGACCATGAAACAATGGCAAACCACTTTGCAGCTAAGCCATGATAAAGGACAAATTATTATCCCAGGGATAAAAAGTCAAAGGTGGATATTCCAGCATTACTTTTTGTCACTGTTCCTCTTAACCTGTTAAGCTGTTTACTTAAGAGATTAGGACATGGTTACAATCTGGCTCCCAGACAACAACAAAGTGTAAGGAATTCTCATCTTCTCTTTGAGGATGATTTAAAATGGTATATTTCATCAGAAGAGGAGCTGAAAGCACAACTGGAAGTGATCAAAACTTTCTCGGATGATTTAAGAATGTCATTTGGTCTTAATAAATATGCAAAAGTAACATTTAAAGCAAGAAAGCTGCAGCACCAAGAAAATATCAGTCTGGGACAGGAATGGGATATAAAGGAACTTGTTCAGAGAGGAGTGTATAAATATTTGTTAAGTGATGAAAGAATGACAATAAAACATGAACAATTGCAAACAAAACTCAGTAAAAATATTACAGAAGACTAAAAGTAATACTGAAAACAGCCCTGACATTTAGGAACAAAGTCTAAGCTATAAGCCAATTTGCTCTTCCTGTTCTAACTTTGTGGTGATTACCTGGCCTCAAAAGGTATTGGATTTGTTGGACAGGAATTAGGAATACAAGAAAAATGCTTCACTCTTATCAAATGATATATACAAATCAGTGTATATAAAGATTATATATCCCTCTTTCTGTAGGAGGTATGACCCTGCTCAAAACTGATTACATGTATAGATCTCCATCCGTAGGACTCCTACATATCTGTTGACTACATCACATCCAAACACAGTGAAAGTTTTGAAACATGAAGAGAATGAATACCAAATGACTTCCCTGCTTAGTTTAGCAGAAGTATATTGGAGCCAAGCAAGAATGGAAACCAAACAAGAAGTAGACAGACATCTGGCATCAACTGAATATGCCAGAAAAAAGAAAGAATATAAGGAGAAGGATCAGATAAGAAGGGAAGAAATGTGGAAAAGGCAGAAATATAGTTGCAAGTACAGAAAACTCCTGGAACAACCTTTTGTTGATGAGGATCTGATGCAAGAATAGTTAAGGAGAGGTGAATTTAAACCAAAATATGAAAGGTTTATATTAGTGGTCCAGGAGAGTGGACCATGTACATGTTGATTTACAAAGACCATGGAGCACGTGGGAGAAACAGACAAATGCAGATTCTATAAAACAGAACTGGAAACCATCACTCATCTTGTTGCTGAGTGTGATACACTAATAGCAGACAGCCTGCGTACTGAAAGGCATAAGAATGTGGCAAGGCTGTTGCATTTGGGATTGTGCAAATATTGCAATTTTGAAGGAGCTGAGAAGCAGTGGAAACATGATCCACAAAGCATTATAGAGAATAATGAAGTTTACATCACATGAGATCACCCATTACTGACAGTTCAAATAATAGCTGCAAGGAAAACAGATATAGTAGTACATGAAAAGAAGACAAAAGTAGCATTGATAATTGGATGCTATACATAGTGATTATAGTGTCTTATGTACAGAGAGACACAAAGTCATAAAATACCAGGCTTTGTTGGCAGAAATGAGGGCAATGTGGAAAAAGGATAACTAGAACATTGCAATAGTAATAGGAGCAATGGATATCCCAGAATAGAGTTTATAGTCTTTTTTAGATATGCTACCAATGCATGTAAGTACTGCGGTGGTGGTGCTGTGGTAGCATTGTCACCTCACAGTTAGACGTTGCCCGTTCAATTCTCAGTTAGAGCGTCTTCTGTGCAGCGACATGCATGAATGGGCGTTCCTTCGTTGAAGGTTGTACGTTAGGCCCGGCAAGCTAGCACGTAAAAATCTACTGCCAATCATTAGTGGACCGGAATTCCGCTGTGGCGACCCCTAACTGGGAAAAGCCAAAAGACACAAACAAACAAACCAATGCATGCAAGTCTGTATGAACTGCAGAAGGAGTCAGTTCTGGGCACATTGTATTTGCTGCAAAGACCACTTTTGACTAATATCAAAGATTGAAACAATACTAATTTCACTAATATTAATCATAGTTTAACATAGGAATGGGGTCCTTTCCTGTCATGGTATTAGAAACCCAAAATACTTGGAGAAATTAAACCAGAAGACACCATAAGTAATGCCTGGGTGATCCACTTGTGTAATGCTGTTACCATAGTGTTTGCCATATCAGTGATTGGATTGCATATGCACACTTGTACATGCATAGCATTTTGCTGCCATGCTTATGTGATACAGGTCCAAACATACATTGCAGATGTGTGACATTTAGCATTATGTTTCAATGTGTGCATGACATACATTACCACACAAGACTTTCCTTCATCATTCCACTATGAGTTTAGCCAGTTATGCTGATACTGCTACATCAATTCCACTGTAAACATGTAACTGACAGCAGCTCACAAACAACATTGTACCCATATTCCACCAATACCACAGTGGTATGGGTATGATTTGTGGATTGCCATATCATGTATGTTCAACAGGAGTACATGTTAGTGCCCTTGTGTTTTGGATTTATACTTGTCATGCTGTCCACTGGCATACTGGAATTGTGTATGGCATGTGTTGGAAAAACTGATGCCATACCTGATATTGTTTATATAGCATTATTCTTTGATTTGTGACCATGTATTATTATTACAAAACTTCTACAACTCTGATTGCAACCTCATGATGGATGGTTGGTGCAGCGGTGCAGCAGTAGCATTGTCACCTCACAACAAGAGGTTCGGCAGTCAGATTCTTGGCTGGATTGTCTTCTGTGCGAAGTCTGCATGTCGTGTGGGTTTCCTCCAGGTACTCTGGTTTCCTCCCATGTTAAAAAGGCAGGGGTCTGGAGCATTTCTACCCAGGCCTCTGCTGAAAATTGGCTTTATTCCAAGTTGGACTTTCCCGGTAAACAAATGTTAAATAAATAAAGAAATATAAACAACTTCACATTCCCTTCCCCCTCTGTTGGAACTGGCAGCAATGCCAGATATACACCAAAGTACAAAGTACTATACAAACATTTGTATAGATGCAAGGAATCAGGAATACCTGACACGACAAAATCATCCTCTGCAAGGAAGAGTAAACCAGCCTGGTGGACATCTGCAATAAATAAACTATATAATAAAAGGAAAAATTGCTGTCCAGGAGAAAAAATTGCTGTCCAGGACCAAGAAGGAACAGTCGGCCAATTGGAAGCAATTTCTCCTTAGCCTGAACAAGCAAATAAGAGAACTAGTGAAATCTAAGGCAAACTCTGAGTGCAAATTGGCCACATCTACTACAGACAATCATAAGGCCTTCTTCACATATATCCACAATCTCAAAGGAAGCACCCAGATCTGTTCAGAACTGGTGGCCAAGGACACCACATACACAAATGATGTAGATATAGCCAACCTACTGGCTGACATATTCAGTGAAAACTTCACCCGTCTGTCCCCCCATCAGTAAATCAGGACATCCACAGTACCTGCCCCCTCTCCTTTTGTCTAGGGAACAGGTCATCACTGCCCTATCAAAGGCAAAAAATACAGCCTCCATGGGACCCAATAAAATCCCAGGCTGCATCGTACATGAACTCAGGCATGAACTTGCAGCACCATTAGGCATCCTATTCAACCAAAGTCTGAGTAATGGCTTTGCTCCAGCCAAGTGGAGGACAGCCACTGTCATCCCTTTACACAAAGGTGGGGCATCCACCAATCCAGGAAATTATATACCCATCAACCTAACTAGCCTGATCTGAAAGGCCATGGAATGGATTATCATGGACCTCATTAACAGGGACATTGGAAACCTCCAAACACTCGACCACACACACTTTGGCTTTGTCAAGGGGAAGTCATGTCTTTTAAATCTGTTTGACTCCTTTGAGACAGTCACTAAAGCCATGGGCGAGGGGAAGACAAGGCACACCACCTACCTTGACCTGGCCAAAGCCTTTGACACTATTCCCCACTCGGGCATAATAGATAAACTCTGCCAACTAGGCATCAATCCATATGTTATCAGATGGGTAGTAAACTGGATCACTGATAGAACCCACCTAATCAGAATAGGGGAAATCACCTCAAGCAGTAGACATGTAATGAGAGGCATACCCCAGGGATCGGTCTTGGGGCCTCTGTTATTCGGGATATATTTCTCCGAGGTGCAGGCTAAAACCAGTGGGCTATGGCTGACCAAGTTTGCAGGTGACTGCAAGCTCAACGAGGTCATCTATACCCCAAGTAATGTGGACATCCTTCAAGAGGGTCTCACCCAAACAAATGACTGGTGCCAGAAACATGGCATCAAACTGAATGTCAAAAAATGCATCATCATCCCCTTTGGGGAGAGTGACGTCCCCACATATTATCTTATTAATAACAATATCCTTAGCACACAATCAGTCATGAGGGATTTGGGCACCCAGGTTGATAGCAGCCTGACTTTTGACCACCATGTTGCTTCCTTTGCACAGAAAGCTTTATACATGGCCCACCTTATAAGTAAAGGTATTTCATCCTGGGACAAGGAGGTCATAACATCCTTGTATTCTTCCCGTATAAGGCCAATTATTGAGTACAATGACCCCTCCGTCATGTAACTCACAAAGCACATGCAGCAGCTGGAGAGACCACAGAGGTTCCTCACCAGAAGAATCCAGAGCCTCAAGCATCTACCCTGCACAGATAGGATAAAAGCCCTGTCCCTCTACTCAGTTTCATACAGACTCCTCAGAGGTGAACTCTGTCTGGCATACAAATCAGTCTCATACCCTGCCTTGATGGGACTGCTGCATATCTGCAAGTCAGGCTCCACTCAAGTCACCTGCATGCACAACCTCAACCTGGTCTGTGACATCAATAGGACTTGTTGGCAGGACAGATTTGTGTCCAGGAGACCCTCTATCTGTGGAATAGAATCCCTCTCCACGTCAAGCAGAGTACCTCATTATCCCTTTTCAAGCACAACCTGGATAACTGGATGGGAAACAGAAAATACATCCCTAGGATTACACCTATGTCGCTGCTGGACAGGGGCTTTGGGTGCTGACTTGTCTGAACATGCGCTAAACTCTTGGCTAGGCTTATAAGGGCCTCAGGGCCAATAGTGTAGCAACTTCCTATGATCCTATTACATGTAATTGGTGTGTGTATGTGCATTGATATTGCTTTCAAATAATTTCCTGTTAAGCCACTGAAGGTCATACATATACGCTTACACCTGCGTGATGCCCTTGACATTGCATATGTGTGTGACATATGTATTCTATTACATGTCTGTATGGGTTGTGTACACTGGTGTAGGTAGCAGGCAGTTTACTGGTTTTCTCCAATAATGCTGTTTGGCAATGTGCCTGGTTGTTTCCCTTTCACAGGCATTGTTGGAAGTTCTTTTCTGTCCTCTGTTGGTATTCTCTGGCATTCTAAGACTAGAATTTGCTTCTCTGTGATGTAGGTCGGTTTACACTTGCACTACTGATAGACTTCTTGGATGGTGTTTTATGTATCCAGTGTGTACTGTGATCTGTATCTCTTGCCCTACAACACACAACTACCATTGGTCATACACACCCAGGTAAGACTGTCACACAGTTTGCAACATGTCATAAAATGCCCATGTTGTGCAGGGTGCTGTCTGTGTAACGTACCTGTCCTTACTGTTTATTTCCAATATTTGTCTGTCATGTGTTGTGATATTTGTAATGTGAGTACACCTGATGTGATGGCCTTCTCCTCCTCTTTCTCTGTCTTTACCTTTTATCTTACCTTCTATTCTTAGGAAAAAATGGGGCTTATTCCCACAAAAAAAAAAAATTGCCCATGCCCCTCTAACTCTGCCTCATATTTTCCCATTCCAGCATATCTCTTGTGTTTTCCCCTTCTTCACCCATACCCCACGGCTGCTTTTCAATCTCCCTATTTCCTTGAGTGTGTATATTACCTGTGTTCCCCACATATGTCCTGCACCCATTGTTTGCTACTGTTAGCTGTGGTGATGTGGCCATGGTACCCTTTACCTATATAAATTTTTTTATTAGAAATGTTATGGATTCCATCAGAAACTGTAAGTGACAGCTTGTATATTTTATTAATAAAGGACTTCTAGAGATATTCTGTAGTTGTCTTGAAGCTTCCTGGAGATATTCTGTTGTAGATATGTATTTATGAATGTCAGGCAGCTTAGACTGGGATAATATTTCTGTAAATTTGTTAATGCACTTCACACTTTGTGAGAGATTATTCATGACTTACTGGGTAGCTGTGACTGATATACAGTGCACCATTGCTACTGTAACACTCTATTATATGTTCAGATATTTTAAGTTCACTGAGCCATATTTATATATTACAAGCTTGTCTCCAACATTTGTGTTGATATCAGTGGAATGAGATCCCAAGGACTTATTCAGAACAAAGTAAATTGCATACACTACTGTATTTCCCACATAGCGCCATAAGATCCTCTATGTACAATCCACTAATCACATTAAAAACAAACAATAGCTGTCTTTTAATCCAATGCATAAAAATCTTATGTTATGTAGCTATAATATGTAATAATATATGATAACATAATATCAAGTGATAGCTTGATGCTAGAGAGAATCTTGGTCAATCCAGGATGATGTTACAAAATGGAGATTGTAACAGTACAGGATTAGTCTGCATAGCAAAATGTACCATTTGCCTTTCATTTAATGTAGGGAAGACTGAAAGGGCATTAAAGAAAATAGTTTATGAGCACTGATATGAAATGCTTAAAAGTAATTAAAATAATGCACTACCCCCAGGATTCATGAAGCTTGTGCCAGGCGCAGATGTAGCGTCGGCAATCTAATGCCAAATATGGCTGCCGAGCGATTCAGGTATGAGCTGTTTCCATGTGCACTACCAGCGTATGCCACAGCTGCGCAGTGCTCGGTGCATGTATGCTAATTACCCCATGCGCAGCAGTGTAGCATGCAAATGAAGGTATATAGCGATTCATGAAGTGGTGCAGGCATAGCGTAAGCATGCAGAAATGTAAACCAAAAAACCGGTTTACATTTTTTCAAACATAAAATTGGAGCCATGACAGTGGACCAAACTCATGTATTATACTGTTAATATATGCCAATGGCTAAATATATAGCCATTGGCATAAAAAAACATGCACAACACATAAAAAATAACATTTAATGTCATGGCCACACTTGCGGAAGTAAAATCGCAGTGCATTGGTGCGCAAATGGGATCACAATGAAAATATATTTATATGTAATAAAACAGCAATGTAAAACATTTCATGAATTCCCCATAATAGTCAATGGCACGCATGCTACACCACAACCATGGCGCAAGGGTTGCTAAGGATCTGTGACAGTGTTCTGCACGGTAACTAGGAATTAGTAGTCAATGCCATGCAAATGAGACAAGTAATACTGAATCGCAAAATTCCACCGGCGTAAGGACGTACCTCACAGCGTAGCGGTACAACACCAAGGTGTGGCCTGGAGATAAAGATGACATCAAGAGAGGGGTGTGCCACCTTAGCTGTAGGCACATTGGAGCATTGCTAATCCGGGTTGCCTGTTGCTAAGCAAAACCACAGGATAGGGATGTGGAAGCAGCCATAGCTTTGCTTAGCTGAGAGCACACAAGGTAACCAAAAGTGCATGTAAACGTGGATGAAAACGTGCTCAAAACCTGGTAAATGGCTGCACGTAGCATGCACCACAGCTGAAACAGGAAGGATATGGGAAGACAATAAGGAAATGTTGCAGCATGGTAACTGGAGTATAAATGAGTAATTAACACCTAGGAACTCACAGTGGGCCATTGACAACAGCTAACAAGGCTGCTAGCAGCTACCTGCAGAACAGGAAAGGGGAGATGCCATACTGCAAAAAAAAGAGAACTGTTGCAGTAGAACAAAGCAAACTTGCAGCAGATCAGCTACATAACACATTTCGCTACACAATCCTGGGTAGGGAAAGTACAAAACAAGAAAACCGGCAGCTGGATGCATGCCTGACAATGGAAGGGGAATTGGGTTGAAAAGTGAAATAAAGGGCAATAGATGAATCACGGCAGCCAAATGTAATTCAACACCAAAGGCCCCACAATAGCAGTCCCTGCTGTAAAACCCATAATTAAGATACCCTGCAGCTGGAATTGCACATACAAACCCAATTATACCAGCAGCATCCATTGTACAATAGTATAAAGTGTGAAAGCATCTCACACACACTTGTGTATTCCCAGACACTCTGCACCATTGGTGTAAACAGATGGAGAACTTTTAATATGCACATGTTAGGGGCTGCCATAGCTTTGATTCACCAGCATGTGTTGGAGACTGACGGTGGTGTGGAGGATGATGCTGACAACCATCTCAGACACCGAAGGAGGAGAAGAGTGCTCAGACCCAGGGTAACCTGCCAGGGGCTTCATGATATGGAGATAGTAGAGCGTTACAGGGTGGACAAGGACACCACACAGCAACTTGTTGAGCTGTGCCGGCCATGCCTCAGAGCCAGAAATAACAGAGGGGAACCCATCCCAGTGGACACGAAGGTATGAATAAGCTTGAGAATACTAGCCATAGGTACCTTTCAAAGGCTAACTGGGGATATCATGGGGATCTCACAGGCATCAGCATCCAGGGTACTCCACTAATTCCTGGATGCCATGTTACCACATGCCAATGAGCACATATACTTCCTCGAATGCAGGAGGAGTTGGCCAGCAATATGTGTCTCTTCCACCATGTGGCAGACTACCTGAATGTATGGGGTGCAACAGACTGCACACACATACACATCAAGACACCACCCAGTGAGCATGATAGGCACTACATAAACCGCAAGGGATACCCCTCCATCAACTGGCAGGTCATGTGGAATGCCCAGGGCATTATCATGGATGTGTGTGCTAGCAGGCCTGGAAGCTATCACGACTCCCACATCTGGCATGCCTCACAGCTGTATCAGGTATTTGTCAGGTGGGACATCCCATATGGCCACATGGTGGGGGATGCTGGCTAAGCACTGGAAATGTTGATGATGTCTCCCATCAGAAATGTACACACACCCATGCAAGAACGGTATAATGAGGCACACGCAGAAACCAGAATCATCATAGAGCATGTGTTTGGGATGCTGAAATCACAGTTCCATTGCTTGGACATATCTGGTGGAGCTTTGCAGTACTCTCCAGGCATATGTGCCCACATCTTCATAGTATGTGCCTTGCTACACAACATGATCCTGCGGAAACAGCTACAGCAGGGACAGAACGGTGAAGGCCCTCACAGCCCACCACCATTGCCAAGGGCCCCACAGGTACAGAGTGACTCAGACCATGAACACCCTGTGCCAGCCCCATAGGCAGATGGAGGCGTGCCCAGTATGACCATGCATTGGCAAAGAGGGAACGTATAGCACATACACTGACAGTGTAGGCACCTATGGACTGACACCCTTCTCCACTTGCACAAACAGCAAACATAGATGGCACACACACACGACCACCTGTAAATTGTCATGTATAGGTTGTCTACTGTGTGCATCCTACACAGGTAGCCCTCAACTACTGTACACAAAACTGCCATTGGCACAAGGTCAGTCAATACCTGAACAGTAAATTAAGCTATCAGCATGTGTTGATACTGTATGTATAGGTTCATAGGTACATAGGTAGGTACATGCCTAACTGCCCGAGGCCATTCATAAGCATAGCCAAAATGTGTCTGCTGTTGCCATCCCATTGATTAACTAACTTTCCCTCTATGGAGTAGAGCCAATTGTGGAATCCCTGGGGTGTATCCACTGTTCCTCACCCACTCTGTAAGGATTCCCTGGAGTGTTAGTGAGGGGCTCCATATAATGTAATCAGGGATGTAGTTCCAAATCATGGGGCGTACCCGTGACAGGAATCTGTGACTCCAGCATTTTCCAGTTATGGTTGTGGCAAGGTGTAACTCATTACAATGTGTGGCTCACTGTGACATGGATTCCCATAGGTGGAGCATATCCATTAAGCCTGACCTGGACACGGCTTTGTTGGCCAGCAAATATCATCTTTGAGTAAACGAGATGCCACTGAGTAATGCAAGAGTTTATGCAGTCTGACAGCATAGGACACATGTCTGAGGGCATTATCTCTCTTTGCAAGGTACGTTTGTGGCCCTTCCAGCTGTCGGATGTGTCTTCTGAGGTACATCCAGAATGGGTTATCATACTTGATGATGGGATTGATGAGTGATGAGTAATAAGTCTGTTTAGATGTGAACCCTTAAGTAATCAGATGGCCTACATAGATGGATGCCCTAACTACTTTGCAGATATGACAGTCAAAGGAGAGATCACTATGTAATGTAGTCCCCACATACCCATTACATCATCTGAATTATAGCGTCTGCCACTCATGTGTTAATATGTGTGTGTGTAGTTTCCCAAAATGGAATGACCATGCAGTATGTGGCCTTTAGCTGGAGGCCATGACTCTGACACCTTGTGTTGGCCTATGTGAGGCCCCTTGAAGGACGTCTGTGACAGCTGGACTATCAGTTATGGCTCCCAGTCTGCAGTAATCACCAACCACGGCCTGCTGTAGTCCACCTGTGTTAGCCTGTACCTCTGAGAAGTATATGGCAAACAGCTGGGGTCCCAGGACTGAGTCCTGTGGGACACCAGTAGTGACTGGTCAAGAGTTGGACCTGGAGGCTGCTAGGCTTACCATGTGGGTTCTGTGTGTAAGCCTGTTGGCAAACCAACCTGTGATGTATGGGTATATGTAGTGGCTGGTGAGTGTAGAAATAATACCTGAGTGGGGAATGGTGTCAAAACCCTTGGCGAGGTCCAGGTAGTATGTGTGAACTACCACACCCCACACCTAAAGTCTAGGTGGCTGTAAGATGTCAAACAGGTTCAGTAGGCATGATCTGCACTCAATCAAGCTGACCTGGGTTGGGTTAAGTGTCTGGAGGTTACCATTGTCTAGGTTAATGAGTGCCATGAGGATGCGCTCCATAGCCATGCAGATCAGGCTACTCAGGCTTATGGGGTGGTAGTTACCATGGTCATTTGTATCACCACTTTGGTGGACTGGAATAGCTGTTGCCATGTGCCAGTGAATGGCCATGTAGCCTGTGTAGAGGCTGATGCTGAATTGCTATATTAGGCGGGGGGGTCACGTTGTCTTGTAGTGTCTGCAGGATGCAGTCTGGGACATCATCTGCCTCCATTGATGCTCTGTCATGCCATTTGAAAGGGCCATTACCACCTGTATGTCTCAGATGTCTGGGATACTGTACGTTTTGGGTATTGTTGTGGGCCCTGTAGGGGGTGAAGCTTGCTCCGAATGTATCATCAAATGTGTTGGTGATATCAGTAGGGTCATTATATTCAGTGCAATATTGCACCAGCACAGTGCAAATCTGTGTGTTACTGCTTACATCCTTGACATAGCCAAAGAAGCCTTTGTGGTCATATTCTGAATCCATGCCTATTTACCTGTGGATGTCAGCCTTGGATGATTACATGAGTAACATAAGTTTCTTGCTAATACTGGTCACAGACGTCTGCATGTCTTGGGATTTGCTGTTGTTCTGGACTACTGTCCTACTTCTGCTGTATAGCCTGTATAATGCAGGGGTTCAGCAGACTGGTGTCCTTGTGTAGGAGTAGCAAGTCCTGGTTTACCATTGATGGCATGACTCATACATCTTTGTAGGTGCTTATAGAGTGCATTTGTAATTCTGTCTGTATCTTGAGCAGTGTCATCCCTGAGCATGGGGGCTGTGAACCCTCCCACCTCTGTCATTAGTACTGTGAATTTAGGAAAGGTATCCACTGTGTGTTCCTTGGGTAGGGGAGATAGTTGGGAGTGGAAATCATCAGTGAATAGTTCATGGTCAGATCTAGACAGTGACTGGTTTACCTCTGCTGTAGTGCACCTGTTGCACGTCAGTGATTACCACTTCTAGTATGTTTTCACCTCTCGTTAGTCCATCTACCAACTGATACAGGCCATATGAGGTGATAAATCCCAGGAAGTGCTGGGCCTGGAAGTGAATACTTGAGTAGGTTATCCAGTTAAGTGTAGGGTAGCCGACACTGACCAATAACAGGGAGTCTGGTAGGACTGTCATGTTTACCACTGTCTCCAGATAGTTGTAATGGTGCTCCTGGGTCATGGAGGGTTACCTGTAGCAGCTCACAGTTTGCAACGCAGTCGTGGCTGATGTTAGCTGCACATGGATGATCACAGAGGTATCATGCTGCCCCACTAACTTGGAGGTGTAGGTATCCCCGGTGAATATGGATACACCCCATCCATGTCTGTGCCAGTTCATGTTCAGTGGCTGAAATGTGTGTTATGGGTTGTAGTCTGGTAGTGCCGGTGTGCTCACAGAAGCCTTATACAGGTCCCAGTCACATAACAGATGTAGAAGTTGTCCATACTCAGGGGTGCTGTGACTGCGTGCATGTTGTGAGTAGCCTAACCCTCATTGATTCTGCTATTGTGCAGTTCATGGAGGTGAGATTTACCTCTGAGACCTGCCTAAAAATGGCACCATGGGGTGCCAATAACCTTGCCCAGCATTCCAAAGCCTTAGCTTGACACATGCAAGTTGGTATGACATTGTTGCAGGCATGTTTCCCATCTGTGCTTGTGTCCCATCTTTCTTCTAGGTAACCTACTGGTAAGCAATACAAAGCCTGAAACCTATACATGTCCACTAGCTTCCAAGATAGGCTTTTGGAGTGATTATGTATCAGTAGTCTGTATGCTATTGCTGTACTTAACTGTTGTCTGACTACATGGTGATTTTACACTGTATATTGTGATCAGAAAACTCTGTATAATCACATATGATGTTGGAGATGGCCTGCACTGTAGAGGTTCACAGATAGGTAGTAGGCTATCTGCCCAAGGGCATTTAGAAGCATAGCTACAGTGTGGTGGCTTTACCTGCATGACTGATGAGGTAATTGAGCCTCTGTCAATCATAGCCAATGAAGTGATTCCAGGCAGAGTTGCTGGAAGCTATTGAAGACTGGGGTGCAAAAGGGTGATAGGGGCACATAGTGATCTCAAAAGGGCATGTTAACATGACAACCCAACAGCATTCAATTTCCCCAACAGGTCTTGCAGCTATAAAACTTTAGTGTCTCCCCCACACCCTGGCTGTATGTTTCTGGGACATATGATCCCAGGGGTGTATATACTGTTGGCCAGTCACACATCAAGGTTTCCCCTGAAGTGTGTCAGTGAGGGCTATGCCAAATGGGTCTATATTAGATCAGAGAATGCTTAAAAAAGTGAATGCTGATTGATAGAACTTATGTGAGCGAATGTTTAAAATATCGAAGCAACAGAAACCCAAATTCTTTCCTAGGGAAATAATAAAGTTGTCCGTTTCTGTTGCTTCAGTATTTTCAGTGCTGTGGTGGAAAGTTACGGGTCGGATTCAGGTAAGTGTGTGGTTGTGTGGATGTGAGTGTTAGGGTGGGTTAGGTGAGTTAGGGTTAGGGCGTGGGTTAGGTATGTGTGCAATTGTGTGGACATGAGGGTTAGGGTGGGTTAGGTGAGTTAGGGTTAGGGAGCGGGTGAGGTGAGTGTGCAATAGTGACTGACCTTAGGGTTAGGGTTTGGGTTAAGGTAAGTGGATAGTTAGTGGTGTGTGTATAGTTTAGTGTAGGGTTAGGTGTCAGATTTTAGGTGTATGTGTGTGGATTGCTGTTTGTTTGGTGTGCTTGTGTTGTGTGTGTGTTTTGGATCAACGATTTTTTTCCCTAGGAAAAAAAATCACTGATCTGACAGTTCGAGATTGTAAGCTTTCGCTTACATAAGTTCGATCAATCAGCATTCGCTTTTTTAAGCGTTCGCTGATCTAATATAGACCCATGCCAAATGTAGTTAGGATGTTAATGTATTGTCTCTCAATTCATGTGTTATGGCGGTATTTCGAGAAGCTCACTGGGTGTGGGTGGCTCTGCCTGTTGTGTAGCGAAGCTTATGCATAGGCTTCATGGACATAGGAAACAGGCAGAAGGAACGTTAATGTCAATAGTGTAATGGCTACAGCATTTGCACAATATCTGTGCAGTCCTGGTTCAAATCCCAATAAAGTCAGAGATGATTTACATGTTACATAGTATACCTTAACCACAGCTTGCATATATAGGTAGTATTCTACAGAATAATAAACATTTGGAACACACAACTGCTGAAATGTGTTGATCACCCTTGCAGTACCAGTGCCTGCTCTGAGAGGTAAAATGACCACTGCCAGGATTAGAACATGCAACCATGTACTCAATCTTCACAATAACCTATCACTAAGCTACCTGTGATGTACCAATGGCAGTGGTGTATTCTGACAGGTTAAAACACAAAAGGGAGGAATGTGTGGAAATAGGACAAACCGCCAGGTACCCAATGAAAGGTGTATGCTATATATGTATATATATATGTATATATATATATATATATATATATATATATATATATATATATATATATATATATATATATATATATATATATATATATATATAAATCAACATATATATATATATATATATATAGAGAGAGAGAGAGAGAGAGAGAGGGTTATATGTCGATATATAGGGATATACATATATATGTAGATATATAGATAGGTTAACAAAATGTACACAACCATGGACGTGTATATAAATGGGATACCTACCAAATACCGAATGCTTGACATACCGACGCGCGTAATCACGAGGCTTAAAGACCGAAAAACGACAGTACCGAAACATCATAAGTGCAAGTATTAAAATCCAGATGTTAAGGGACATTAAGTTAGTGCTTCTGGTGTTGCGGTTCAGGAAGGTTACTGTGTATAAGTCTGTTTCTGAGGGCTGTAGTGTGTGTAAGTGTGTGTTCTGAGTGTGGTGTGTGTTCCTGGGGGACTGTAATGTGTGGGTTTGCTTTGTGCATCTGTTTGTGCGATATCGGAGGTAGAATATTAAAGTAGGGGGGTGTGGGGGGCACAGCCAGCCACATGGGTGGTGTAGGGGGGCTTGCCCACCTGCTCATGCGTAGTGTAGGATGGTTTGTTTGGATGTGGTGGGTAGCAGTGTGTCTGTGTGTGCGTGTGTGTGTTCTGTGTTTGCATTACTTTCGCGAGTTTGACTGTTGCGAGTTTGAGTGTTCAGTAATGTGGGGTATGGGAGTCTGGGCCCTGTACTGTGGGCGTCAGAATTGTGTGCTTTCGGGATTCCTTAGGTATCCTGTATACAGCATTTGAAGTGTTCATATATGAGTATAACATGGATCATAGCAATCACACATTCCGCCACAACCAAACTTTATGAACAAAGCATATGGAGAGAATATGCCTATACACTATTACAAATATGTGCTATGGACATGAGCCAAAGATAGGGTTACCACCTGTCCCACTTTGCGAGGGACAGTCCCTATTTGGGCGGTTGCGTCCTGACCAAAAATATTAAAAATGGCAAATGTCCTGAGATTGTAGGACATAATTATGTCCCATATGTAATGTAATAGTTGCATAAAATAGTTATTTTGGTATCTAAAATACCTACATGTTACAAGAAATAGGATAAGCAACTAATCTGATACAAGAATAAGCTTATATTTAGGCAAAAAAGGAAAGTTCTATCCTTTGTACAGACCGTGGGTTTGTGTCGGCCTGTAAAATCTGATGTGTGTCCTGAAAATGTCCCACTATGGCCATTTGAAAAGGTGGCAACCCTAGCCAAAGAGGATCAGTCACCAACACAACTCCAATGACTGCAGATACCTATGACAGAAATACACAGACAGCTTTCATGTAGCAACACTTTTTTACATTCCGATGTATTGCCGAAAGGATTCAAGGACTAATATCACCTGCATGCTATATAGGAACCTATTAACAGTGCCTTAATGAATCAGCCTGTAATTACCATAGTATTAGCCACTAAAGGATAGGTGTTCAAATAGTGAAGGAACCCTCACACACATATTGATTATGTATAAAAGTCACTCCTACACACCTGCTTCTGCTATGAACACCGACCAACATCTCCCCCACACCCAAACCAATTACAATACAAACTGTAATAACATCACAAATCATTCACTCACTGTACATCTGCAGAAGCCTTAACATACCTTGTTAGAGACACACTAACATGGCCCTATGTGAAATAGTTGCTGTTATACAATGGATGTTGATGTTACAGGGTTTGTTTGCATTAATCCCATTTCAAAGGGTTGTGTGTACTCCAGGAAGTGTTACCAATTACTGTTTAACAGCACAGTATGATACACATGTACACCAAACCAAAGATGTCTGGTGAGCACACTGTAAACCACCTAACATTTCATGCATAGCCATACAGCCTTGAGCTGCCCAAATATCCTAGCCAGACTGAAACATCTGCAGAAGTATCAGGTACAAACAAACCCTGCATAAGTAGCAATGTTCTGAAATATAATAGCTGTACTCACATGCAGAACAACATCTTCTAGCCATTACACACAATCCATAGGAGTCATGAAGCTAATATATTTCTGTCTGTCTCCATATAGCTGTTGCAATACATCACAAACAACACATCCAGGCCGTCTTCCTTGAAAGTAAGGCAAAGGGACAACGCCCAAGTGGAGTACTCAATTATACACCACTGTTGCCATGGTATTGGCTAATGGAGTAGCTGCACAGCTGATGTGCATGTAATTAACTACTTTGCAACACCAATTGATGGTCAGGATAGCACATGTTTCCAATATTTAACTATAAAAGGATGGCTTGTCACACATTCAAACCATCTGTATATACCAGCAGAACATTACAAAGAAAATTGAAACACAAATTGAAAAGGATTGAAATAACAGTCAATGACACCTCGGGTTACTAATAAGGTATGTAGAACATGTCTGTGTATGTAGTACCTGTTCTGTAATAATTAAAGTGTACGCAATGCATATAGTGGAAACAGTTATTTTGTAGTGATGTATTGTTGAGCATAGTAATGCTTGTAGTATTTATGTGTGTACTGCTGTAGATTACAAGGCAAACACCGCATACACCACAAGGGATGCTATATAAGGGCTTTAAACCCAACAATTCCTCTCCAGCAGCTGTCAGTGGCAGGGTTGGTCCAACAAGTACGTGCTATAACAGGGGATAGTATATGTTGATATATTGTAACAGTAGGCATATGTATGGGTGTATGGGTGTATTACTGAGAATAACATGTCGAAGGTGGGCTTACTGTGCAATTATGATTTGTATTGTGGTATATTGTGCCAATAACTGTGTAATGTACAGTATTGTAGGCAGATATGTATTACATATTACATAGCATTACTGTTATGTTAAGCAAGTCACGCGGTGGTGGTCCTGCGGTAGCATTGTCGCCTCACAGTAAGACGCTGTCCGGTTCGATTCTCAGCTAGAGCATCTTCTGCATGGAGACATGCATGAATGGGTGTACCTTCATTGAAGGTTGTGCGTCAGGCCTGGCAAGCTGCTACGTAAAAATCAACTGCCAATCATTAGCGGACCGGAGTTCCGCTGTGGCGACCCCTAACCGGGAAAAGCCGAAAGACATACACACTGTTATGTTAAGCAAACATTAGTTATGTCTATTGGCATTTACAATACACAATAACAGGATACATAGGATACCCTACAGTTTATCAGCATGATAGCAACGTAAAATGGAAGAGCTAGTTAACTATCCATGCACATAAGACATGTAATAGGTTCAAAGGTAGGTACTAGGCTGTCTGCCTAAGGGTATTTATTAGCCTAGCTAGAGTGTGTTGGCTTCTGCCACTTCCTTAGGTTAGTTCCCTGTGCCTCTGAACAGCAGAGCCATTAGTTCCCTGTACCTCTGTCCAGCAGAGCCACTGCAGTGTTCCCCAGGGTACATGTCTGTCTCTCATCCACCCATCAAGGTTTAACTTGAAGAGTGCTAGTGAGAGGCCCTGCCTGATGTACATTGGAATCATGTTCCAAAGCACAGGAAGTCTCCGGGTCAGAAATCTAACCCTGCAGCATGTCCTAGTTATCATTGTGGTTAGGTGTATATCCCTAGAGCATGTGGTTCTCGGGGGCTTTTGTTTAGGTGGAGCAAATCCAGCAATACTGGGTTGGACATGGTCCTTGTATGTCAAGCAGAGATCACCTCTGAGTATGCAGTATGCAACCGAGTACAGCTGGAGTTTCTTTAGTTGGGCTGCATAGGTCATCTGTTTGAGGTCAGTAATCCTGTGGTACTGTAGTGGTCTTTCAAGCTGTTGTAGTTGTCTTGTAAGGTACTTCCCAAATGGGGTGTTGTATCCTCTAATGGGTCTAATATGCCATGAGTAGAGAGGCACAATGGCCTCCTTTGTTCTGGATACGAACCCATTTGAGATTAGGGGGGTCACATAGAAGGATATTCTAACCACCTTGGCATTATGGTTATCCAAGGAGAGATTGCTATCTACTTGGGTTCCCAGATCCCTTATTACCTTTTCTGTATGTAGGGGACTAGCACCTATGTGGTAGTCTGTGGGTAATTAGTGGTATCCAAAGGGAATGACTATGCATTTTTTTTGGCATTCAGCTTCAGGCCATGATATTGACACCAGGTATCCATCTCAGTGCGACCATTCCGGAGGGTGTCTGTATCAGCTGGGGAACCAATTATGGCCCCTAGTTTGTGGTCGTCTGCAAACCTTTTCAGCCAAAGTCCTCCTGTGCTTGCCTGTAACTCAGAAAGTATATACCAAACATAAGGGGTCCTAGGACTGAGCCCTGGGGGATGCTACAGTCGGACCTAGGGTATGTTCTGTCCATGAGCCACTTTGCAAACCATCTTGTGACGTAGAGGTTAACATTCAGGTGGATGGGTATGTCGATAATACCAGAATGGGGAATGATGTTGAAAGAGTTTGAGAGATCAAGGTAGGCTGTGTGGACCTCCTTACCCTCATCTACTGCCTTGGTAACTGTCTCAAAGATGTCCACCAGGTTTAGGAGGCATGGTCTGCCCTTAACAAAGCCAAACTGGGTGGGGTCAAAGGTTTGGAGGTACCCAATGTCTCTGTGAATGACATCCATGATGATGTCCTCCATAGCCTTGCAGACCAGGCTAGTCAGGCTTATAGGGCAATAGGTCCAGTGGTCCATTGTGGCACCACCTTTGTGGAGTGGGATAACTGTTGCTGTGCACCATTCAGGGGGCACAAAGACTGATGTGAGGCTATTATTGAACATGGTGCATAAGTGGGGAGCCAGCTCGTTCTGAAGTTCATGTAAAACGCAGCCTGGGATGTTGTCCGGTTCCATGGATGCTGTGATATTGGCTTTAGAGGGTGCAGCTTTTACCTGTGTGCTTGTGATGACAGGGACTCTGCATTCTTCCTGTATAAATATGGGCCCTTCAGGGGGTGAGGGGGGGAAAGGTAGCACTGAACCTATCTGCCAGAATGTTGGCAATATCAGTTGGTTCTGTAATGTTCGTGCCTTTGTGCTGTAACTCAGAGCGGATCTGAATGTTGCCATTGAGATATTTGACATAGCTATAGAATGCTTTGTGGTTGTCTGTGGAATTAGTGGCAGTTTTGTTTTCGTAGCTAGCTTTGGAGGATCTTATAAGGGATCTCAGCTTCTTACTGAGGCTGACCAGGGAGCTCCTCCACTCATGGGATTGTACTCTCTTTTGCAACAGATTCTTCCTTCTGTTGTACAGTTTGTTTATGGCAGGGGACCACCAGATTGGCTTCCTTATTTTGGAGGATAGCATCTTGGTTCTGTTTGGGATAGCACTATCCATGCACTCGTGTAAGTGCTTATAGAGTGCATTTGTGTAGGATTCAGCAGTTGTAACTGTATTGTCCATCTGCATGGGTGTCATGAAGTTCACCACTTCTGTCTTAAGAAGTATGAAGTTGGCTTTGTAGAAATATTATACTGTGGTTTCCTTAATGGGGGGTGGGGCGGGATGTGGATATCAAGGGTGTTTAGCTTATGGTCGTATCGGACCAACGGGGAGTTGACTTCAGGTGTGGAATGCCGGTCACTCATGTTGGTAATGCCTAGGTCTAGGATATTGTTGCCCCTGGTGTGGGTGTGGATAAGTTGATCCAGAGCATTGGAGTTTATGAATTCCAGAAAGCGTTGAGCTAATGAGTTAGTACACTAGTAGTTTTCCCAGTTAATGGTGGGGTAGTTGAAGTTGCCCATTAGTAGGGTGTTTGGTTGAACCCTAATAATTTCCAGTACATCAAGAAAAGAGGAGTGGGAATCTTGGGGCATGGTGGGGGATCTGTAGTAAGCTACAACTTGGATTGCAGTTTAGCCCAGAGGTAATTGCACTTGGATAACCTCGGATGCATTGTGCTAAGCAACTAGCCTGGAGGAGTGGAGATCCTTAATGAATATGGACACACCTCCGCTTTGGGTGTTTCAGTCCAGGTTACATGGCCGAAAAGTGTGGTATGAGTTATAGCCTGGTAGTGCAGGGGTGCTCTCTGGAGCTTTGAACCAGGTCTCAGTCACTGCACAGATATCGATGTTCCCCATTACAAGGAGTGCCTTGAGTGAGTGCATTTTGAGATTTAGACTTCCAGCATTGAGTAGCATTACCCTCAGTTTGTGATTGCCTGTTCCTGTTATGGTGGTGAATATGTTATTTGAACCTTGCCTAAAGAAGGCACTATAGGGACAGCAAGAGCCTTAGCCAGTATCCGGAATGCCAGGGGTGACAGGTGCTGGCCATTTATGGCAAAGCATTGTGGTCTGTCGACCATGTCATCCCAAGCAGACAGATACTGGATCCTCTTAGAATGACACCAGAAGCTTAGCCAATTATTGAAGTCAATCATTTTGTCATCGTACTGCGGTATCATTCTGGATGATGGTAGAATGCTACTCAGGGTTAGGGTCATACCTGCCTGGGTTACAAGATCGGAGAGCTCTTCCATGTCTCTTTTCATGTAGTCCAGGGAGATACGTCTCAGGTCATTCACACCAACATGGACAATGACGGAGTCATATTTGCACTTGTTGTGGAGTGACCTGAGTACGTGGGTTATGGGGCAGATCCTGGCACCCGACAGACAGCTGACAGTAAACTTCTCCTTGTTTAGCCTGGTGAGTGGGACATCAGTGTGCCTGACTATAGAGTCACCTATGACTAGTTTGTTGGGTACGTTGTTTTGCCTTATTGGCTGTGGTTGAGTGGCACACTGAGTCTGCGGGCTATGTGTCATTGGGGTTGTGTTGGGGGATGGAGGCTGCTTGCGTTTCCACTTTGGAGGTCTCTGTTGCATAGACAGATTATTATTGAGAGCCTCTGCGAATGTTTTTGTCTTACTATGTGTGGATTATGGTGGTGTAGATTTAATGAGACTATGTGATGAGTGTGGTGTGGTGCAAATGTGTACCTTCCCCACGACTGTCAAGTTCAGTCTTGGTTGGAGAGAGCTTTACCTCCAGTTTGGCTAGATAAGTGCATCTCTCACAGGTTGTAGTGTTGGGTGGTAGGTGGACAGGGTTGTCTGTGTACATAAGGCAATTTCTACATTGCCTCAAGATGCCCAGATTCATCAGCTAGACAGGAGAGAACACTGACAGCTGACCCTTGGATATGCCTGAATATAAAACTATTTTCCCCTAGATAAGTGAGGAAAGTGAGTACAAGAGCTGTTTTACTCTAAGCAAGTGAGAAAAGTACGTACAAAAACTGGTTACCTCTAGGTAATGAGGAAGATTGAGTGCTGTAGTAATTAGTAGCTTACGTAGTGCTTACAAGTGCTGTGCATGAATAAGCAATCCAGATAGGGTCTTGGATAACATAAACACACTGCCCCCCAACAGGTACACAATCTTATATCCATGTACACTACAGAGTCTCTGTAACCACAACTATGCACGTGCAAGATGCACTCAGGCTGCATGGGAGCTGTCCACATCCCAGGTTGTATCATACACATATAGCAAAACAAGTTGCTCTCCACATATACATCATGTAAAACATAGCTTCATGTCAGGCTGTGTACACACTGAATGGTGCACACCAACAGGTATCACAACCCACAAAGGGGGAGACACCACTGATAATGGGAAGTACTGCACTACTTCCCTGCTGAGTCTGGTCTGAAAGGCCATGAACCTTGATCAACTTATTTGATGTCAGCAGTACAAATGTAGATGACAGTAAGGTTGATTTCACACTGCATATTATAACCTTGCCAGGTCATAGGACATCATCACCCATACTGTGTTCCACCTACACTCAGTATACTAGATGTACATTCCTATGTCAAAGGAGTGTTTTGCAACAGGACTGCTGGCAGAACCAACACTACAGAAGCTGTCTGAATAATACATGCACATCACACCAGTGCCAGTTACAGTAAGACAGGGTTAATTCCATGTACTCCCCCTCATTGTAGTCTATACCACACAGACTAACAGAAGGCATCTGCCTATTGAAGTATGGGAATGACTATGACCTAGGAGCAATAGCTGACTCAGAGTGTTGTGGACAACATACAGAAGGGGCTTTGTGGGTGAGGTGTGTGACATATGACCACAATCTGACAGCTACATATTGCATTATCACCCTATGTTAATAACCCTGTACCCATGAACTACCACCTAGGCAGCAGTCAACATAATGGACACTGTGTGTAAGGGATGCAGCTGGGCAGTTGTCTTTCCTGTGATAGTTACGTCACCACAACTGTCAGGTAGTCGTATGTGGCAATCCTAATCATGACAGGTTGCCATCCATAAATATAGAGATCATTGTTCAGCCATACTCAACACTCAAGTGACCCATATCAGATCACATATTTCCTTTAAGGGGTATTGGCCATGTTCAGATGGCCTACACCAGCCTTCCCAATCCCCATCTCCACTATGTAGCATGATGCCTATCCTGAATAAAGCTATGTCCAACCCAGTGATGTTGGACAAGCTACATGTACACATCCTGATCTCAAACACATACTTCAAGGACATCCGCCTTCCTAGTACAAGGATCACCACATGCTGGACAGATCCTTGTCCCATGCACTTTACATACTCCTGCCATACTATGCATCCCTGTCCAGCAAAGCTGCACATTGCCCCCCTCTCAGACATGGTGTGATGACTGCATGGTAAATGTATCATTAACCCTGTGGATCAGTTATGTGGTACTGTTTCACCTGGCTCCAGAAACCCGCTTGTTGGCTACAGCTAGGCAACCTTTCATCCTAGATTCATACATGGCCCAGGGCATATAGCCTACTAGTTGACTTTGACCATACATGCTATAGTTGATATCCATCCCTGCAAATACCATCTAGCTAGCCAGTGTCCCATGTGTATCACATGTGCAACAAAGGTGATACATGGCAGGATGTTGAACTGCTGTACAGTGCAGTGTAGAGGTATATGGCAAAACACATACATGTAAAACCTTCCATGAGCAAGTCTGCAGGGTCACAGGTCATGTCCGTTAAGGCATATGTGACATATACAAAGCATCAAGGTTGACTGCATTAATGTGGACACATCCAGGCATGTGCTGATAGGTAAGAACACCAGTACAGGCAAACAGACATTCCCACATCAAGACAGCATCCATATGGAGTATGAGCAATGTAATCAGGTGACACACACACACATATATGATGATAATATCAAATCACCATTGAGTGTCACTGTGTGTGACATAACATGTCAGTGATGTCAGTGTCATGTAGATTTGCAAAGACAACTATTTAATCGTAATAAATGTGATACACATGCATGTTCAGCTGTAGCTCTGTATGTCTCTATGAGTTAATGTGCCTGGTCTCCATCATTGTGTCTTCCAAGTATGCCACATGCAAGGCTACCACCTTATACCCACTTGGAAGATGAGGCCTTCATCCCATACCTACATGACAATCATGATGTCCTGTTCAGCCATGTGCCACAGGATGCACAGCAGAGGGATGCTATGTGGCAGGAATTTCGCAGGAGGGTTAATGATGTGGGTGGCCACAACTGCACATACCAGCAGGTGCACAGACATTGTACAGACTGCATTAGATGGGCAAAACAGCATGTGAATGCAATCACCAGGGAACAAGGTGCAACAGGTGGTGGGCCACCAACCCAGCCCCCACTCACACGTACCGAGGAGCTACTGGCCAACTTGGGGACACCTGCAGAACAACATCCATAAGCCTTAGCCGATATCGTGGAGGTGGGTGTCTCTCAATAACCAAGCCTGGAGTTGCCTGGTAAGTGACTACTGCACCTATAACAACTATATTCCATATAGGTACATGTGTCACTGTACAATATGTAATGTAACATCATATGCAAGGCATGTATACACACATGCCGTATACTATAGTATGCTACTATAGTATAGTTTATTGTACTGGTGTATGTGTTAGCATGCACATTGCACCCTGTAGCTATCATACAGGCATGGATAATGATCATACTGCTGTGTTATTCCTATTTAGGTGCCACTGGCATTCCGCTGAGACAGCAGCCCATTGCAGGTGTGACTGTTATTATTTATCAGGCATGTTAATGCACAGATCTATCTGCCATGTGACCATTTACCACATGTACACATAATGTATGGTCCTGTCACAATATACAGGTCGGACCTGCAATGCATCACAATGGCTACCCATGTGCAATACTTGCAAACTATGTGAAACACCAACATGAAACTTCACAAACTGTCATTGCCAGATGTGTGGACAGCTGTGCATACAATGGTGGAGGTGCTGTTCACTCTAGGGACATGTACTACAGATCAGAACTACACATGTGGGGAATACAAACAGTACTACACAGTGAGCTGGAGTATGGCCAGCCCACAGGATTCACTGGTGTGGATCATACCCCTGCTATGAATGTCACACAATGTGATGTGCTATCTGACATGTCCATGATATCTAGTGGGCTGGCTGCAACACTGCCTAACTATCCTGAAAAACATATCCCACATACCAAACATACCACCCTTTGTCTGCATAACCCTGTCATCAGTGGAGCATATGACATCTATGGGTGTATGTCATATGAGACAACACAGACATGTGAAACAAATGCCATCACAACCATTTGGCCAACACATGTACACACATGGCCATGGAGGATGGCCAGAGACATGAAGCAACACACACAGTAGATGTGATGTGCTTGTGTGTACACCCTGTCGTACATTGGCTCCACATGGTCCAACTATGGCCTTTGTGTAATGGTTATATTGCAGATGTGGAACACTAGACATCCTACAGGCCTGTGCACATCTTGTGTAGGCATGACATCAATCCACCACATAAGATGTGTTGAACATCTTGAGTGTGTCATGACATGACAGCAGTCACCTGTACAGTATCCACATACATACACAGACAATCACATCAGCCCACAGATACAGTACATTCCCCTTGCTGGTGTTGGACATCAGTGTCATCCTTGCTCCTCATGTGTGTGTGTGTGTGTGTGTGTGTGTGTGTGTGTGTGTGTGTGTGTGTGTGTGTGTGGTACACAGATGTCATGTGGGACATGGTATACTGAGTTTGCCATGTCTGGCCATAGTTGCCAGGCAGCAGCAATATGGTTGCAAATGTGCAGGGGTGTCATCCGTATACCCTTCAGTGACCTGTGTCACACATTCCACATCATGGTTTAGTGTGTATACACCTCAGTGACGTGGATCACATTCCACAGTATATATGTATTGTATCTGAACATAGACATGGCTATGAACTGTGTCCGTAACTAACACTGTATAGCAATAAAGATGCCTCATGATTCCCTGCAATGGCCATGCACATCAGCTAAATGTGCAATATATCTGTAGGGTGGACAGACAACTCTGCATTGGGACACCATTACTCCACTGTATATTTGACAGGACACCATTGTGTTAAACATGTATGCATGTCACTGCACATGTCAGCAGATCACATGTCATACTACATGTGATTGTCAAGGTCATATGCCACACATCAGGCAGGTGTACTGTTAACCTGTGCTGGTCTACATGGTTTGTGTGCTATTCCCTAATGGTGAACGAGCAATGTTTCAGTAATGGAACAGACACTTCCACCCTAATCTCCTAATACTTTTGCCTTACAATTAAATTAAATAGAAAAACAATAAGAGTTTTTTAATCCATATTAGCGTCGTGCTTGAGCAACTTGTAACTCAGCACAGCAGGATCCTCGTAAGCAAACAGTCTCCCCAGCTGTTACAATATTTCTTTTAACAAGTCCTAAGAAACTCTCGCCCCCAGCGCTTCAACCCTCAGGATATGCTGCAGTCTGGCATCTTTTTTCTAAAGGGATGTTTAACTCAAACACTTCTTAGTGGTCTTGCCTAGATATGACTGAGTTCTACTCATGATTTACAGGTTAGATTATTACTTTTTGACTTTATGAGCCATTGTTCTTAAATTCTGTGCTACCACTTTGTCTATCTAGACTACTGTTAAAGTGCCAGGACTTGTATAGAAGCACATATATAGGTTATTTTGTATAATATAACCTAGAGTATGCCTGGTTACATTATATTCTATCTGGATTTTTATCTCTGATTATTTAGATACTGCCTAATTGCCATTCTAAAATCTACTCAATGATTATTTATGGTTATTTAGATATTGATATTAGATATGTTTATTTAGTTTTTGCCTAATTGCTACTCTGAAGTCTTTTGCATACAGTGTATATAACTATATCTGTGTAAAACGGCCATTGCTTTAATTATACATGGGTATCCATTGAGCAGTTTTCTTAACCTTCTCCTCTCTACTTCCTTTAAGCGTGCAACCCTCCTGCCAGTGCAACCCCCCTAGCTTCAGTGTTCTGCTGTCTTCCTGAGGCCCAGAGATAGTCCTGACTTCTGTAAAGTGTCTGATACCTCCTCCTGAGCTTGGAAAGAGTCTTGTCTTCCCTATGTTGTACTACCTTGGGAAGCAGGAATAGTTAATTGGAAGTATGTACAAAATACTCCTAACTTCTTAACTGCAACAAACTTCTGTCTTATTTTGTTTAAGTGAACGCTCCCTGCAGGACTATCAGCAGACATAGTCTCTTATTTATTACATCCTGCCTGCCAGAGTTACCCCCCCCCCAAATTGTCTCTTATAGTCACATTCCCTATACCCTCCTTAGCCTCTCACCTAAAATTCTCTCCCCTGCTTTTAAATTATATTTTATTCTTCTCACCTCTGTCATCCCCTAATCTCTATAAACCCCCCTTTGGGTAAACTCTATTTACATGACATTACCAGGAATGACCATTAGAGGGCAGTAGTACAACCTTATTACCCATTAGTTACTTTGCTCCCATAATTTAGCCTTTAAACCATATTTTGTCTCCTTCTTACCTCTGATACTCTCTGTACCTATTTCTTTGCCTCTGAATCCACCCTTAGTCAGCTCTCCATTCCCTCTGCTCTTTTAGCCTCTGACCTCCTAGATACCTTACATTGGACTTACCGCCCAACTTACTGATTATTTTCCCTCAAAACCTGTCTTCTTGTCTGAACCCGCTCCATTCACCCTGCGGTCTCACTCTGCTCCCCTATCCTACCCCCAAATCACACCCACCCCAGTGGTCCTTCACTTATACTTCCTAAACCACACCCTCTCTCCCATCTGACCAATCAATTGCTCCAACCACTTACTCCACTTAGCTATACCACTCCTCTTCTAACTCTCTCAAGTGTTTCTACTTAAAGTTCTTTTCCATACCTTATAGCATTACAGTTCCCTCTCCTTAAAGTCTCTCCCACACTTACTAGTTCTTTATTATCTTATCCCAGTCTACCTCCATTGTATTTGTATAGGTATCCATAACAAAATGCAGACTACAACAAAAGTTATCCTAACCAACTTAATACTCTTATCCACACTTATACCTGCTCTCACTTCAGCCTATCTCCTAACCTGTTTTGAAAATGTGGATTACTTCCACCTTAACTACTCTCCAAAACAAACAGCCATTCACAATATTTCCCTCACCCATATTCACATAAACATTATCTCCAATCCCTGTTACCTGCTAGCTAAATTTCATCAACTCACACATATTATGTACAATAACAAGGAAAGTGAAACGTCAGTCTAGCTATACATATAACCCAGTTTCTAAGCTAAAGAACCCCACCTTAAAAGATGGTGACATCCACCCAAATCCCGGCCCAACCAATGCCTCCACAGTAAATATTCACTGCACCACACCCTCAACCCTTCCAACCCAGACCAGACTCTCCAACTCTTTACTAATAGGACATCTCATTATTCGCAGTATTAACAATAAAGTAGCCCATCGCCATGCCCTCCTTGATATTCATTCCTTTGACATCTTTTGCCTTAGAGAAACTTGTTTAAAACCTGGAACTAAGGATAATGAAATAATCCCCCCAGGCTATAACATATTGAAACAAGACCGCTTAAAACGTAAGGGTGGGGGACTAGCACTCCTATTTAAAAATGGCCTACAGATCTCCTCTGTAACGTATAACCCACCTCTGGACAGTAAGGCTGAAGTCCTCATCTCCAGACTTCAACTCAACCCTAGCAAATCCCTTTACATCATGTGTATCTACCTACCCCCCGGCAATAACAGCAATACAATAGAAGATATTCTAAGCTGGGTTACCTCAACCTACCCACAAGAAACAATAATACTAGGTGACTTCAATACTGACTGGAAAACTGTCAATACTAAAAACCCTTCCTCACATATTAATCTTTATGGCTTTAGTCAAACAATCACCTCGACAACCAGAATTAACAAACCAACCAAAAAAGAGAGCACCTTAGACTGGATACTTATTAATAAACATCCACAAACTTATAATGTAGGAACATTACCTGATGATGTAAGTGATTATACTCTAACTTACATTATAAGAAAAAAGAATGATATTTAACACCCCTACTTATAGGATCTTGCAAACCAAGAAAGGCTTTAACCCTGTACTATTCCAAAATTAACTAAATGCCTGTGATTGGAATCCTCTAAAAATTCTCCCACTTGAAGAGGCTGTTAAATATTTTAACTCTAAATTTCTAGCAATCCTCGATGAGCACGCACCTAAACGATCTATTAGAATGAAGTCCAAACCAGCCCCCTGGCTTTCAAAAGAAACCAGACAGAAAATTTTACTTGGGAACAAATCATGGGCTAAGTGGAGAACTAACAGAACTACCACTGAACAACAAACTTTTAGACAGTTGAGAAATATAACAAAAAAAGCTATATTCACTGACAAAAAGAACTACTATTGTAAACTACAGCAAACACACCAAAATAACCCACAGAAATTTTGGACTAGCATAAATAGACTCCTTCACCCTGGCCAGTCTAGTACACCATCCCCTCTAGGTGCTGATCATAATGCCCCACATCAAATTGCCAACAACTTCAACACCTACTTCACAGAGACCATACAATCTTTAGCCAGTCAGCTTTCCACTGACAACACAAGTCTCCCTACCTCTATACCTGGATCTTTACCAGCATTCCAATTTCAACCCATCTCTACCACTCTCATCTACAAAATTATACTAAAACTTAAGCCTCGTACTCCTTCAGCAGACCAGTTACCTTCTGAATACTTGCAAAAAGCAGCCAAAGTAGTTGTCTTTCCTATATCCATCCTGATTAACAGAACCATTAATGAGGGAACCATCCCAGACATCTGGAAAATCTCCCACATTATCCCCCTACATAAAGGTGGTAGGTGGTAAATCTAACGATTACTCTAACTACAGGCCGATAGCTCAACTATCACCCTTAGCAAAAGTCATGGAAAAATGCATTCAGCACCAGCTATTAGACCACTTAACTAAACACAACATACTGGCTAACTGCCAGCATGGCTTTAGGCCATTTCATAGTACCACCACCGCTCTCCTATCTTTCACCGATTCCATTAATAGAAACCGTAATAATAACGTCCTCGCTTCTGCTCTCTTCATCGATCTTTCAAAAGCTTTTGATATGGTAAACCACCCCCTGCTTATAAATACACTTGAATCTCTTTCTCTAGACACCCAAGCTATTCTATGGTTTAAGCCCTACCTCAACAATAAGCAACAGGCAGTTCTCTGGGAGAACAAACTATCATCCCACCTGCCAGTCACCCTTGGAGTCCCTCGGGTTCCACTTTAGGACCTCTTCTTTTTTCATTATTCATCAATGACCTTCATGTAGCAGTCCCTCAAGCCACCTGTATACAATATGCCGATGATTCCACGCTTATATGTTCTGCCAACTCCATTTCAGAACTACATTCACTAACTCAGAAGGTATTCAACTCAGTAGAGGTTTGGTTCTTGAAATGCTGCCACCTTTTGAACACCAAAAAAACTAAGCTCATACTCTTTACACCTACCAGTAGGTCCTCTCCAATAGATTTCTCAGTCAAATCCAACAACGGCACCCTTATATCCCCCAAATCTACCACCAAACTGTTAGGAGTCACAATCAACAATAACCTTAACTTTGATAGCCATATAAATAATGCCATACAAACAGTAAACAGAAAAATGGGCTCCTTATATGGAATCAAACACTTCTTAACTCCAACAGCTAGAACCACTATTGCCCACTCTCATTGAATCTCAACTCTTCTTTACACCTCACCTATTTATACTAACCTAAAAAAAATAATCTTCTCAAACTAGCCAACTCCTACAACAACATTGCCAGATTTGCCACTGATAATGCATTTCAAACTCACCACTGTCAGAATCTAAAGCAGATAGGTTGGCTTGAGCTACAAAACATTCTGATTTTTTCCCAACTTACCATTGCCCATAAGATCTTTTACCAACCAAAACATACTCCTATACTCTCTAACCTCATTACCCCCTATAATAATCTCAATTCCCTACACTCTTCTAGCAAACTGTTTGCTAGCAAAAGCAAGTCCAATAACTTGGCAGGTGACTCCCTCTTTTCCAACACTGCTGGAAAAAAACTGGAACCTTCTACCAGTCGATCTAACTCTACTACCTTCACTGTCACTCATTAAGCAAAAGCTCAAAAGACACCTTAAAACACACTGGTTATGTCCTTGCAGTAACCCTGACTAATCTTCAGCCTTCCCTACTTCTGTTTTCACACTGCCTCTGGTTACAAAATTTTATACTGCTTATCCCTCTGTAAGCAGAAACGGTCACTAGTAAGATTAATACAACTTCCAGTATTTATTTAATCTATCAAGGAACTTTAAATTACCTCAGATATCCTGTTGTAAAATTACTTATATTATCCTATATATTTAATCCTTCTTAGTGTAAGTACTTCTCATAAAGATTCCTTTTTTGTATTTTAATTTCCTTTCTACTTTCTTTGTTATATAACTGTATATGATATTTTTTGTGCTACTTCCCCTGGCCTCTACTGAAAATGGAAATATATCCAGTTAGACTAGCCTGGTTAACAAACGTAAAATAAATAAAATAAAATAAACACAGGGATGTATGCTAACTACTACAATGATTGTGTAATATGCATGCCTTCTGCTATGACACACGCATGCTGTTGTGTGCAACACAAGGATGTATGATAACTACCACTATTATTGTCTGAGCTGCATGTTGTCTGCCATATCACATGCATGTTGCATGCCTTCTGTCATATCACATGCATGTTGGATACCATAGCGTGTGTCTGTGTGTGTGTGTCTATTGTATAGATTGTAATGTACAGTTCTTGTCTGCCCCTCATAGGTGATGTAGGTGCATTCCCCACCTGTGGTCCATCTGATGTTAGTGTCCCCACAGACTCTAGCAGTGATGATGAACGTATGATTGAGGCACAGGCAGGGTTGTCAGGGGCTGAATCTGTGCCATTGGTTGCCATTCTACCTATATCCCCCTCATCCCCGCACACAGTTCTCATGCCTACACATACCCCATCACCAGTGGCCATAGACGAAGGACAGTTGGTATGTGGTAGCTTGGAACAGGAAAGTGTGGAGACTATGGAAGGTGTGCCTGCACACCATGGTGTCAGCCAACTGACTGGTGATACCCCACACAGGCATGTGGCCAGTGCTGCTTATAAGAGGACCCCTGGCCAACATGCCCCTGCAAGACAGAGTGCAGCAGCTGGTGTCACCAGACGCATGTTTCAGGCTGTAATGGAGACACAGGCACATGCTGAACAGCACAACAGAGAAGATCAGAGACTTCAGAGGACTGCTGTCTGTTCTTTAAACAACAACATCCAGGCAATGGTAAATGCTCAACAGCAGATTGCTGAAGCTTTGGATAGATGATTGGGTGACATGGTTGGAGTCCTTGACCGTGGCATGACAATCCGCGAGCGTGAGCTGTCTGTGTTGGAACATCTGGTAGAAGTGAGGTGTCAGGCATGTGGACATAGGTCTGCTACATCACCTGTTTCAGGTCTACGTGAACAAGCTACCTCACATGCCCACTCCCATAGTGGCGGTAGCAGCAGCAGTGCAGCTGGTGCTGTGCTGTCCACACCACGACACAGCAGGCCATGTGCACATGGCCTTGGATGGTCCCAACAGGGACATGGTTCCAGTGGACATGTGTCATCAGACAGTACCCAATCTGCACCTCTGCCTGGTAGTGCCCATGCAACCCCTGGCAGGCACAGGTCACGTGGCTGTGGCCGGACACCGTGAACTGTAAAACCTGGCCTGTACAGTCCGCAGCTGTCAATAATACCCCTGTGTAGGCTAGACACATGCCAGAACGTTGTGCATACATACATACATGCACACACCAGAAACATATGTAGGGCACCGCGACACACAGACGCATAACATCCACACACGCCCAATTAGGTCAAAGGCCCTAACCCACACACATGATGTCATCCAATGGTGCAGCCTAGGCCTCTGGCAAACATTATCACCCTGTGCATATGATGATGCCTGTGCCGCATCCCTGTCATCCACACCATCGGTGCAGGGACATGCTCATATGGTCTGATGCACTCATAACTATGTAGTATTGTAATAGTGATCTGTAGATAGGCAGGTGTTCTTTTCCCACCACTGGCGTGTGTGTGTGTGTGTGTGTGTGTGTGTGTGTGTGTGTGTGTGTGTGTGTGTGTGTGTCCATCTGACTGAGTACAGAATAATGCTTTTTGACTGCTTACACTCCATACAATTAGTATACCCACCTTTGGCAAGGCTGATGATGTCAGCCACCTAGAAATACACCTCTGGGAGTGCTGTGACCCAGTAATCTCGGTAGCGCATTCTGTAACTGTGTAATGCTGTAGTGTGATAAAGTAGTTAGGTCAGTGTTCTACTCCCAGACTTGCCAACTGTGTATGTGTGTGTGTGTGTGTGTGTGTGTGTGTGTGTGTGTGTGTGTGTGTGTGTGTGTGTGTGTGTGTGTGTGTGTGTGTGCCTGAGGACAGAATAATGCTTTTAGACTGCTCACACTCCATACAATTCCTATACTCACCTTTGACAAGGCTGATGATGTCACCCATCTAGAAATACACCTCTGGGAGTGCTGTGACCCAGTAATCTTGGTAGCACGTTCTGTAACTGCATAGTGCTGTAGTGTGATAAAGTAGTTAGGTAGGTGTTCTAATCCCAGACTTGCCAAGTATGTGTGTGTATGTGTGTGTATATGTGTATATGTGTGTATGTGTGTATGTGTGTGTGTGTGTGTGTGTGTGTGTGTGTGTGTGTGTGTGTGTGTGTGTGTGTGTGTGTGTGTGTGTCTCCATCTGCCTGAGGACAGAATAATCCTTTTAGACTGCTCACACTCCATACATTCCTATACCCACCTTTGGCAAGGCTGATGATGTCACCCACCTAGAAATACACCTCTGGAAGGGTGCTGTGACCCAGTAATCTCAGTAGCGCGTTTTGTAACTACATAATGCTGAAGTGTGATAAAGTAGTTAGGTCAGTGTTCTAATTCCAGGCTTGCCAACTGTGTGTGTGTGTGTGTGTGTGTGTGTGTGTGTGTGTGTGTGTGTGTGTGTGTGTGTGTGTGTCTGCGTGAGACAAGCACAGTGCTTTGTAGAGTATGCACTCTCTGTACAAAAAACATGACCACCTTTGTCAATTCTGCTGTTGTCACCCACTTAGGAATACACCTGTAGGTGTACTGTAACCCAGTATACGCCGTAGTGCGTGCCCTAAAAGTGTATTGCTGCAGTGTTGTACGGTTGGTTGGACTTCATATACAGGACATGGCAAGTGTGTGTGTTTGGCTGTCAGAGCCTGTGTAGAGCTGGCTGTGAGTGTCTAACCACTGGACATGTTGGGGAGCGGATTTTGTAGTTTTTCTATATGGTGTCCATCTTATGACACATTGGCCACCTCACAAGGAGTATAGCTGTCAGTCAACCATGGGACTGTGTTAGCAAGCCATACCCCTACATCTGGCAAAAGGCCCGGTGACCAAAGTATGCAACCCTACTAGTACCCGGTATATATCCAGCACCCATGTGCCATACACAAACACACTTGCCTAGGATATCCCGCTATGTTGCTAGTACCATGTACATTGATGACAGATAGTAGGCATGGTGTGAATGCAGTGGGCTGCAGAGGACATGGCACCCTGTACAGCGGTACAATAGGCACATATTTGCGGACATTGTGCTTTCACGATGTTCCCCACTGGATGCTTGCAACATATGAGGTGCCATCAAATCTGATCCACAGAGGCCATACAATGCTATACACATGGGCCCTGTATTGACCAATGCCAATGACACCAGGGAATACCTGTATCATACTATCAATGCAGGTGCAGGGTCGACCTGCTCACTATAAGCAGGTTTCGCCACACCAGGCCAGTATTGGCATAGTGGGGGATAACAGTCTGTGCACACAACATGTGCCTGCCAAACCAGGTACACCTGTACATATCACTGTACAGTATTGTGGGACATGCACATCCCAGACAATGTCCATGTGAAGGACTATCAAACACAGACATGCCATGCATTGCAAACCTATGGCCATACACATTTGTAACCAGGATGTCAGGGCAGATCATGCAGTACCCATCTGTGTGGGACATTGCAGACACTATACCCCTGTACCGCACTGCACACCATTGTCAGGTGATGCAATGCCAAGGATTACCCCTCACCCATCCTTGTACAGCCATCTTGCACAGCCAACCACTACACACCCATGAAGCAATGCATACATGCATATTAGTACTGGCACCTTGTGTCTGCATGTGGGTTATGATGCTCACAACTGCAGTCGCTCCCTGTATAACCCTCATTGGCATACCAACAGATGTCAAACACTTTCACATGCCCTAGCCCATAGAACCTCCAGATATCCCCTGTGGTGCATGGAGTCCTGTGCATTACTGCAGTGTGGCAAACTACGTAGTTAGGTTCTGTATTTGTGGCCCTGGCAAAGAGTGTCAATGCAAGTCCATTAGAAAGTGTGGTTGTGGTGACAATGGCATCTGTTCATGTGAACAGCCATGTGTGCTACACCTAATGTATGTCTACTATATCTCTGTTGCAGATGTCTCTCACCTACACATATACACATATGTTCTTACAGCACAGCAACATGTCGGCTTTGTGGCACATGTAGTAACTTCATGCACATCTAATAGTAATGACTAGTCAGTCAGGGGTTTGACCCCTGTACTGTTAAGCATGCAGCAGAAGATGCTTAGAGTTTAGTCTCCAAGTCCTTCTCTGGTAAACTTTGCCTGTCCCACCCACACACTCTCTGGTGGATGTGGAGGTGTACACCTGCTCAGCTGTTGTCTATCACTAAGCCATATGTGGGTTTAAACTGTAACACCAAAGGCTGCATGGGTTGGGAGGTCCTGGCAGAACCTCCTGTCCCACTTCAGCTGACCATGGCACCGGGCACCAGCACATCTGAGGGTCTGCCTTGGACATTGACCTTTGTTGGCTCTGCACCACCTTCTGGTGGTACTACCACTAAGAATGGGGCATGTCCCCCCTGGGTGCAGGACCAGACAGGTACATGTCTGTTGTTGTGCAGTCTCAGACGTGTTGCGTTGGAAGCTCACTATAGGGTTCTGAAGCCAGATACGCAAGCTCAAGGGCAGAATGTCACATTTACAGCATGATGCTGTCCCTCCTGGACAGCCCCCAGCACTGCCTCCTTTGCAGCTGTTTAGGCACAGTGGTGGCTGCCCATGGCTGGGGACCTCTGTCCCACTGTTCCCATGGGCTTATGAATGCCAAACACCCATCCCCATCCGAGGTGTATCCCCCCACGTGTCATATACCGACCCTGTATGCTGTCTTGTCTGTGATCCTACCCTACCTATCCTCCATGGCCATACCTACTCTCCTTCCCCCACATCCGACCCTCACCCTACAGAAACATAAGGCCAATCGGCTCCTAGGACAACATCTGCCCTATACATAGCTGTCCATTTCACACACGTGCCCAATTGACACATGTAACCCTTGTAATATGCATCACAACATACTCCTGTTATCCTCACCCCTGTCCCTCAGGCGCACGATCCTGGTATGCACATCACTCCTAAATGGTCCAGGTACACGTGATGAGGATGATCCCATTGTACACACAACACTACCTGTCCCTCTATGGTTACCCCATTTATCTTTATCATGATGATGATGTTGCACACAGCACCTTGCAAGAGTACTGTTCACACATAATGACTGGACAGGTACTGTTGTGTTAATGTACATTACATGCACAGAGTGATATATACGGCCAATGTACAACTGTTTGCGTGTATGAATGACACATGTTTGTCTGAGGGAGTCTTGAGATTACATAGGACAACACCACTACATAATACAGGCATCACTGGTGTTTCCCATTTCATTTGTTTGTAATGCTGTGTTGCCACATGGTATGTTCCTGATATATCTCTATATATGTATGTACCTATATGCTGGACATTAACACTCACATATACATCTACATGATGGGATACATTCCTATACTGTTAAATGACTGTGCTGTATGATATGTTTGTGGTACTGTCCGTTGTCTGTGTATCTGCCATGGTATATTGGTAAATCACATTAAGCTGTGTGTGCAGGGTCCTGGTTCCGAGCCTTGAAGAGGCCATTTATTTGGTTGCAGGGCAGAACAAGGCCATTGGATACAAGGGAGTAAGGCACATTAAAGCAGTTGTGAGTGGGTGTGCATGGGTTTGTGCAGTGTTAAGCAATGCTGATCTCTGGTTACAGCTTCTTACACTCGGTTAGCCTCTTCATTGCTTTACCAGTGCAATACTCGCATACTGGTAGCCAAACAGTCTTATGACTGCTCGCTCCAGCACTTGCAAATGCACCAACATTGGTGCTTGCATCTGACACTCACACCCCTGGGTGGGAGCGAGGACCACAATATTATCTTGAGATGCCTATTACATCGGATTACATGCCTACAGTATCAGGAATGGCTGCCCATTAGGCGACAGCATGCCTTTTGACTGTACGGAATTGGCGGCCTGTCCAATGATTTATTCATATTATTTGTGTGTTCCTCTTACAATCTGCACCCTTCTGGCTGATACATGAGAACCGAGACTCTTCAATACAGACAAGTAATTGGGTTTTGGGACCCACATCCATCGGCCAACTCATGCCACCGCATACCTATTAAAGGGTTGCCACCTTTTCAATTGCCCAAGTTGAGACTTTTATGTAGAAACGTCAGATTTTTCAGGGCAAAACATACACACAGCCAGTACAAAGGAAAGAACTTCACTGTTTTGCCTAAATAAAAGCTTATTCTTGTAGAATTATAGTTGCTTATTCTGTTTCTTATAACATTTAGGTGTTTCAGATACAAAATAATTGTTTTATGCAGCTACTACAGACAATATAGGAAATCTTTGTCCTAAAAATCTCAGGACATTTGCCATATTTTCAAATATTTTGCAGAACACAACTGCCCAAAGGGGACTGTTCCTAGCAAAGGTGGACAGGTGGTACCCCTAACCTATTATTCTATCAGCTTTCTAAGTTAGTCAGCAGAATATGTGCTTTCTGTCACTATCAGACCTCTCATACGAATGGGGAAAAATGAACACTGAATCAGGAACACTGCATAACAACATCAGGGACACATTTAGAAATTTGGTGCTATTAACCTGACACATTGACAGACCCAGAGCATGTGTATTCAAGCACATTGTCTGAGGTACATGCTGTTTATGACTCTTACATGTTGTCATTATTCATTACGTGTATTCCACCACCTTTCCTCCTAATATCACTTGTTCTAGGAGGGTTTAGGTGGGACACAGTTAGATTCTGAGTCATATTCAGGGATATCCCTGGTAATCAGGGACAGTTCAATGGTATGGTCCCTATGTGTTCCCCCAAAGTTTTATGGACTATCCATTGGATATGCTCTTAGGGGTTGGGAGGTATGGGCATCTGCTATGCCCATATCGGAATATTACTTACATCCATGGGGTGGTCCTAATATGGCTCTGCCAGCCAACACCTGCTCGCCTAGGCCCATAATCGCATACCCATAGTTTCCCTACCTGCCACTCCTCTACAGCACTAATCCTTACTGTGGGCACAGGTGGGGTATAAAGACACCAATACACAATACCCACTCTCCTCGTGTCAGCACACATGTCGTACATTGTGTCGACCATGTGTTATCAGGCTTGCACAATCTACTGGTCCGTGTACATCTACAGCCTGGTCGGAGAAATCATTACAGGGACTGGGTTCAATCATTAATTTTTGGTGTCCCACAAGGGACATCGATGTCTATGTTTCAATTGGAGACCTTGCAGATCTCTCCCACTGGTAGTATCCTGCTGGTGGTCTGGGAAGCAGTGGTGTGTTTACCTTTATTGTGTGTCTGTATGTCTCACTGGCCTAGCTGGGGTGGGGGGGTGTGATGCTACGTGTTGCATGTTTGTTTATTGGACCTCCCACCATCATATGCCCGGCCTATGAACATATGTTACTTGTAGCTGCTGTATCATATCCTAGCTATACACATGTGTATATTTAGTGTAACATATATATATCTATTTACATTAATATATACAGATATATCTGCATATGTATGCATATATTTTTGTTTATATGTTGCTGTATATATATATATATATATATATATATATATATATATATTTATATATATATATATATATATATATATATATATATATATATTTATTTGTAGATATATATGTATATATGTATAATCTAATGACATATGGGTCTATGGTTGTCTCCATATGTATATATTCATATGTGGGTATGTATCTGTATTCTTTCTCAGTATGCATACATTTGTACTACGGTGAAGGATAAGCCTATCTCTAGCTCACTATGGGAAGATATACACACACATAGCTCTACATATATACGTCTATATCTGGTTATTCCGTTCCTTGCCATATAGACTACACTTTTCTTTAGTGGGTCTCGCAGTGGGTGTGGCTGCTCGTTGGTTGATGCCTCTGCCCAATGAACACATTTGCTTGCATCCCTAGGGCTGTTCATATTGGCCAACATCAGCCAACACCTGCACACCTAGACCCATAAGTAGCTACCCATAGTTCCCCCACCCTCGCCTCCTTGACAGCACCCATCCTTACTCTGGGACCCAGTCGGTTCTGGACACACCACTACAAACTGCCCACTCTCCACTTCACGGGACCCATTTCATAAAATTGTCTCGGCCCATGGGTCATCAGGGTTACCCACCCTTGTATTCTGAGTCTGTATACACCACGGACAAGATGGATGATCTATCACATTTGTATGGTTTTGCCAATTTTTGGGGTGTCCCGCAAAGGATGCTCCAGTATGTGCTCCATGATTAGAATCCACGGGTGCACTGTGTACCCCCCCTGGTTGTCTCCTGCCTGTGGTCTGGGGAGCAGTGAACACTTTACATTGATTGCGTGTATATTTCCCGTGTCCAGCTGTAGGGGGGAGTGGAAGGGCATGCTGCGTTTGTCATGTGTCTTGCCTGGGCTCCTCACTTCCATTGCCATAGCCTGTGAACATATGTCATTCCTGTGTGCTGTTTCCTATCATAGCTGTATATCTCTATATATCTACGCGCAAACACACACACACACACACACACACACACACACACACACACACACACACATATATATATATATATATATATATATATATATATATATATATATATATGTATTTATGTATTTATATATGTATATATATATATATATATATATATATATATATATATACATATATGTCTATACATATATGTATATATATTTATATATATATGTGTGTGTGTGTGTGTCTGTAAACCAATACATTCCCCACGCATACGCACTTACACATGCATAATGGTGTCTATATGTATGCTTCACCTGCATACTAGTGCCTTATTCATTATGACACCAACACTTCACTCCAGTTATCGGTATTTAGCATGTTATATAGCAGACAGATGTCGCAATATGTTCATGTACAGATTACCAATGGTAATTGAAATGTGATACAGTGTGATTCGCTGCGAGAATGTCTGTTCGTTAGGGGGTTGCTCTAACAAATGCACTACTGCTGTGCTGCTCCATATACATATATACACATATACCATGGCTCCTGGTTCCCCAAACACAGCCCGATGCCTCCCTAACACTGCTGTCATCCATTCTCCTGTTGGATTTGCGGTTTATCGACACCACTACAAACTAGCCACACCCTACTCCTATAGAGCCAACCCATCAGTTTACTCACTCCACGTATCCTCAGACCTCCCATACATTTAGTCCGCAAACATTGCTGATGTAAGCGAACAAAGAATACTATTTGCAATTATTGGGTTGCCCCACATGGAACACACATGTGTTTATGGCAAGATTAGACTCTATACTTTATTACATCCTTACTCCTGTTAACGTGACACTACAATTCATTAATATGTATGACTATGCGGTATCGCACACGTTACACATGGGAACCTAGTTATGTACATGTTCAGCGTATTTCTTTTACAATTAGACCGGTTAAGTACTTGTCGTTGCCATACCTGGCAGATCACAGGAAGGATTCCATGTGTGGGGAAGCTGTCACATTTGATTATTGTCAGCACAGCACTGACTTTGGACACTGTACATGCCTCTGCATTCTAGCATTTTCGTCTCGTCCCTCTTCTGCACAGCCTATTATTCCATCTACTGTCGATGTTTGTATGTGCACATTCCTATTATTTATGTCTACAAATGGAATGCATGTGTTACAGAGAATGTACTTCTACATATTGTTGTCTGCATGTGTGTATGCATATATACCTATTACGAACTCGCTGACCTCCACGGGGCAGTCCAATTAGAACAAGGCCATCCAACCCTGGCATGCCTGGATCCATAATTTCATACCCATAATTCCACCACCCTACCTGTGTTCAACATACATGCGTAACTTCCATTATCCACTTATCGCAGCCATGACACACCTCTAAGCATTGCCCTCTGCAGAGCGTTAGGGGCCCTACACATATGTTGTCCCACCTCATGTATTCACAGGCTCACCCGCCAATTAATCTTTGAACATACCTGCCCTTGCTAGGGTTATAGATTACAGCCTTTTGTGCTTTACAATTTTTGGTAGTCCCAGCAGGGACTACTTTCTGTCTGTGTGTAAAGTACAATTAGCAATTCAACTATGTTAATCCCACTGGTAAAACCCTGCCTGTGGTGTGAGTAGCAGTGCTCTGCTCACTTCTGGGCAGCTTTTTATGACATATGCTGACAGCACTATATAATACCATTGTTGCTCTTGATTCCCTTCATATCCCTTGTCTATGCTTTATTGTTATGACATTCATTCTTCATATATATGTATATATATATATATATATATATATATATATATATATATATATATATATATATATATATATATATATATATATATATATATATATATATATATATACACATTTATATATATGTATATAAATTACATCTGTACATACGTATATACATTTCCTATGCTGGGCGCTGCTTACACCCGCGCAAGTGCACTCGCATATGCTTACTGTGTGTTACATATGTTTACTGCTGCTTATTTGTGCTTACTTGTGCCTTATTCATTATGACAGTACCACTTTGATTGAAGGGATCTGGTTAATAGTCCTATGCGATACTCACGTTCAAATTTACATGTTATAATGTCAGTTTTACAACAGAACGACATTCATTCCACAAGGAAAATGATATGTACTATAGTCGAACTTGTACCGTGAAAGCCTGTTCATTAGGCAGATGCTCTAACCACTACACTGTTGGTGTTCTGCTTCATTTATATGCATATCCATGGTTCATAGTTACCCAAACACATGCCTCAACACTTCACTAACACAGCAGGCATCCATTTTCCTGTTGGGAAAACCACACTACTACACATGCGCCATTCCCTACTGCTCTGGACCCGTGCCGCATGTTGACTCACTCAAAGTATATTCAGACTTCGCAAGACTATAGTCCTGGCGCATACGTTTGTTTGATTGCCAGGGTGTTCATATGGTCATCCGGGTTTAGGCTTGTCCGACTGGAAACCGGGACTGCCCAGTACCTGTTTGAAAGTCAGATTTAGCATGTGGACAAGGTTACTCCCACTGTTAGCATCCTACCTGTGGTTAGAGACGCAGGGATTTTGCCCACCTCTGGCCAGCTTGATATGTCAGCACTAGATAATATGGGTGTTCCACTGCTGTTTTCCTTCGTATTCGTTATGAATGCTTTCTTGTGCCCATGTTCATTCTGTAGATATATATATATATATATATATATATATATATATATATATATATATATATATATATATATATATATATATATATATATATATATATATATATATATATATATATATATATGTATATGTAGGGCTGCCACCTTTTCAAATGCTCAAAGTAGGACATTTTTGGTACAAATGTCAGATTTTGCAGGCCGAAACATACCCACAGCCAGTACAAAAGACAGAACCTCACTTTTTTCCCAAATAACAGCTTATTTTTGTAACATTTTAGTTGCTTATTCTGTTTCTTATAACATTTAGGTGTTTCGGATACAGAATAACTGTTTTATGCAACTATTACATAAAATATAGGAAATAATTTTGTCATAAAATCTCAGGACATCTGCCATTTTACATTATTTTTACAGGACACAACTGCACAAAGAGGGACTGTCTCTCGCAAAGTGGGACAGGTGGTAACCCTATATATATATATATATATATATATATATATATATATATATATATATATATATATATATATATATATATATATATATATATATATATATATATTTATATATATATATATATATATATATATATATATGTGTGTGTGTGTGTGTGTGTGTATGTACGTACTCATGCATATACAGCTATATGATTTAATTACTTTGATAATACTGTTGAATATAGTGATAGTGAATCATGAAGTACAATGCATTAGCAAGGAGGAAGTAAGGATAGCTATGAAGAGAATGAAGAATGGAAAGGCTGTTGGCCCAGATGACATACCTGTGGAAGCATGGAGGTGTTTAGGTGAAATGGCAGTGGAGTTTTTAACCAGATTGTTTAATGAAATCTTGGAAAGTGAGAGGATGCCTGAGGAATGGAGAAAAAGTGTTTTGGTACCAATTTTTAAGAATAAGGGTGATGTGCAGAACTGTAGTAACTACAGAGGGATTAAACTGATCAGTCACAGCATGAAGTTATGGGAAAGAGTAGTGGAAGCAAGGTTAAGAAGGGACGTGATGATTAGTGAACAGCAGTATGGTTTCATGCCGGGAAAGAGCACTACAGATGCGAGCTTTGTACTGAGAGTGTTGATGGAGAAGTACAGAGAATGTCGGAAGGAGTTGCATTGTGTCTTTGTGGATTTAGAGAAAGCATATGACAGGATGCCTAGAGAGGAGTTATGGTATTGTATGAGGAAGTCAGGAGTGTCTGAAAAGTATATGAGTGGTACAGGATATGTATGAGGGTAGTGTGACAGCAGTGAGGTCTGCGGTGGGAGTGACGGATGCATTTAAGGTGGAGGTGGGGTTACAGCAAGGATCAGCTCTGAGCCCTTTCTTATTTGCAATGGTGATGGACAGGTTGACAGATGAGATCAGACAGGAGTCCCCATGGACTATGATGTTTGCAGATGACATTGTGATCTGTAGTGAGAGTTGGGAACAGGTGGAGGAGACCCTGGAGAGATGGAGATATGCTCTAGAGAGAAGAGGAATGAAGGTCAGCAGAACTAAGACAGAATATATGTGCGTGAATGAGAGGGAGGATAGAGGAATGGTCAGGATGCAAGGAGTAGAGGTGGCGAAGGTGGATGAGTTTAAATACTTGGGGTCAATAGTTCAGAGTAATGGTGAGTGTGGAAGAGAGGTGAAGAAGAGAGTATAGGCAGGATGGAGTGGGTGGAGAAGAGTGTCAGGAGTGATTTGTGACAGACGAGTACCTGTAAGAGTGAAAGGGAAGGTCTACAAGAGGGTACAAGAGACCAGCTATGTTATATGGGTTGGAGACTGTGGCATTGACAAAAAGGCAGGAGTTTGAGCTGGATGTGGCAGAATTAAGGATGTTAAGATTTGCACTGGGTGTGACGAGGGTGAACAGGATTAGGAATTAGGATTAGGAATAAGTATATTAGAGGGTCAGCCCAGTTTGGAAGGTTTGGAGACAAAGCCAGAGAGGCACAATTACTTTGGTTTGGACATGTGCTGAGGAGGGATGCTGAGTATATTGGGAAAAAGATGCTAAGGATGAAGCTACCAGGTAACAGGAAAATCGGAAGGCCTAAGATAAGGTTTATGGATGTGGTGAGAGAGGACATGCAGGTGGTTGGTGTGACAGAGCAAGATGCAGAGGTCAGAAAGAAATGTAAACAGGTGATCTGCTCTGGCGACCCCTAACGGGAACAGCCGAAAGAAGATGATGATACTGTTGAATGACTGTGCTGTCTGCTATGTTTGTGATAACATCAAAATTAGGTATAACTGCTGTGGCTTAATGGTAAATCACACTGATTGTGATGTGTAGGGTCCTGGCGTCGGGCCTAGCCGAAGCGGTTTATTGTGTTGCTGGGCAGAACAAGGGCCGTTGGATAAAGGGTGAGTACAACACTTTTCAGCTGTGGTTTTCCGTTTAACCACCAATTCACGTCATGCAAAAACCTTCTGCATTCTTACTGTGATACGTCACCGCAGTTCACATTGCAATGGTATTATATTGTTATACAGCATAAAATTATGAAGATATGCTCGTATACGGATTACGCGTCATAAATGGTGTGTGCTGCAGTCGACCCGGCGACATCTGCTCGATAGGAGGATGCTCTAACCACTACACTATTGGTGTTCTGCTTCATTTATATGTATACCCATGGTTCATAGTTATCAGAACACATACCTCAACACTTCACTAACACAGCAGGCATCCATTTTCCTGTTGGGAAAACTGCACTACTACACATGTGCCATTCCCTACTGCTCTGGACCCGTGCCGCATGTTGACTCACTCAAAGTATTTTCAGACCTCCCAAGCCTATAGTCCTGGCACATACATTTGTTTGATTGTCAGGGTTTTCATATGGCCATCTGGGTTTAGGCTTGTCCGATTGGGGAACGGGACTGCTCTGTACCCATTTATAAGTCAGATTTGGCACGTGGACAAGGTTACTCCCACTGTTAGCATCCTACCTGTGGTTAGAGATGCAGGGATTTTGCCCACCTCAGGCCAGCTTGATATGTCAGCACTAGATAATACGGGTGTTCCACTGCTGTTTTCCTTCGTATTCGTTATGAATGCTTTCTTGTGCCCATGTTCATTCTGTAGATATATATATATATATATATATATATATATATATATATATATATATAAATATATATATATATATATATATATATGTGTATACATATATATATATATATATATATATATATATATATATATATAGATAGACATATATATGTGTGTGTGTGAATATATATATATATATATATATATATAGATATAGATATATCATAATCTATATATATATATATATATATATATATATATATATATATATATATATATATATGGTTCTACCTGATAACACCGACCATAAACACCGACCGACAAAACTGAAAGAAACCAAAAGTTCAAAACATGAAACTTCACATGCCGACAAACCACAATCCCGACAATCAAAAAAAACAAATACCTTTCCCAAAACACACACACAACACAAGCACACCAAAATCTTACAAACCTACACTAAACCTTACATACACAACTATCTATGCACTAACCTTAACCCAAACCTAACCCTAAGGTCCGTCACTATCACACACTTACCTTACCCACACCCTTACCCTAACTCACTTAATCCGCCTCTAACCCTCAAGTCCGTCACTATCGCACACTTACCTTACCCGCACCCTAACTCTTAACCGCCCCTAAACCTAAAGTCCATCACTATCACTCACTTACCTGACCCGCACCCTACCCTAACATCCGTCACTATCACACTCTTACCTTCCCCACACCCTGACCATAATGTCCGTCTCTATCGCACACTTACCTTAGCATGTTGGTGTTCTCAACTTTCGATCATCTCCTTTGTCGATCTTCCAGTGTCTGTGTTCTTGTTGTCGACATTGTGGACTTTCGGCATTTTCAGTTAGACCCATATATATATATATATATATATATATAAATATATATGTATATATATATATATATATATATATATATATATATATATATATATATATATATATATGTGTGTGTGTGTGTGTGTGTGTGTGTCTACGTATGCATGCATGTACATCTATATGATTTAATTACTTTGATCATACTGTTGAATAACTGTGCTGTCTACTATGTTTGAGATAACATCAGAGTTAGGTATAACTTCTGTGACTTAGTGGTAAATCACATTGATTGTGATGTGTAGGGTCCTGGCGTGGGGCCTGGCCGACGCGGTTTATTGTGTTGCTGGGCAGAACAAGGGCCATTGGACAAAGGGTGAGTACAACACTTTTCAGCTGCGGTTTTCCGTTTAACCACTGTTTCACATCGCGCAAACACCTTCTGCATTCTTACTGTGATACATCACCCCATTTCACATTTCAATGGTATTATATCGTTATACAGTATAAAATTAGCAAGATATGCTTGTATACGGATTACACGTCATAAATGGTGTGAGCTGCAGTCGAACAGACAAAGTCTGCTCGATAGACGGATGCTCTAACCACTACAGTATTGGTGTTCTGCATCATTTATATGTATACCCATGGTTCATAGTTACCCGAACACATGCCTCAACACTTCACTAACACAACAGGCATCCATTTTCCTGTTGGGAAAACTGCACTACTACACATGCGCCTTTCCCTACTGCTCTATACATGTCCTGTATGTTGGCTCACTCCAAGTATATTCAGACGTCACAACCTTATAGTCCTGGGACAAATGTTCATATAATGGTCAGGGTGTTCAATTAGTTTTCCAGTTTTTGGCTTGTCTGTCTGGTGACTGGGATTGCCCTGTACCTGTTTGAAAGTCAGACTTAGCACATGGACATAGTTAGTTCCACTGTTAGCATCCTACCTGTGGTTGGAGATGCAGGAGGTTTGCTCATCTCTGAGCAACTTGATATGACAGCACTAAATATTATGGGGGGGTTCTGCTGCTGTTTCCTTTCATATTCATTATTACTGCTTTATTGTGACCATGTTCAACACACACACACACGTGCACACGCACACGCACACACACACGCTTACGTCTGCTTTAAAGTGCTTTAATCACCTATTAGCCCTTGCATGGCTTGGACCCGGGAACAGGCACGCCATAGTCACTGGTTTTACCACTAAACCATCCGTGATACCTTCTGCATGGATGGTAATTAGGATATATGACTTTACTACAGCCATTCCACAGTACTGGCAACAAATGTGACAGTCGGGTGGTGTACATAGGTATAGTACATGTTACTATTCATATGTTTCTGAGAGGCATATGTATACATTTGCAAGTATACATATTTATGAAATGGACACATACTTGACAAATGTGTGATGTGTAACTATGCGAATATAAGTATGTACATTTATAGATATATGACTACATAGCTGGAGTTATACATGGCCATGTATATGAACAACTGCATATGGGAGGTACCTGTACCATTTGTATACAGGGTTTGTGTGCATCATTACGACAAGGAACCTGGATGGGGTATACAATTTGTGGACATGTACTATTTGGGAGATGGCTATGGGGAAGCTTCATGGAAACATGTGAATGGTATAAATTCCCGATAATGCATGTGAGGAGACATGCATCATGGTCAGGTGTTTAATCCCGGGTCATAAGTTCTGCAGGACAGGCTGGAGGCTGAGCAGGGTTGTGGACAACTACTGCTAATGCAACTTGTGTCTGGTTGTCTACAGGGCTGGACATCATGTCGTGCCATAAAGTCTAATCTTTAGAACAGACACTTATCCCATGAGGGATGGTCAAAAATTGTGGACACCAATGATTCCAATTCTTTTGGCTTTACGAAAATGAGGGAGGGTTATACATGCAAGGGATACCTAGTTTGCAAGCCTGAGACTGCCTAGGGTGACACTGCCTACTAGATATGGGTAGGGGGCACTATGTGCAGATATGGCTGTGCCAAGCTAGCAGTCCAAGTATGTGTGGTTTTGGTGGACATTCAGCAAGGGGGGGTGGTGTGCTGTGTAGGGAATGATGGGTATTCAATTATGTATCCAAGTGTGTTGGGGTCGGATGGCTCAGTTCAGGCCAGACCATTATGTGGGTGTAAGCAGTAACGTCGTTACATGTGTGTATCGCGTTAATTTTAATGTTCATATGTTTGTGGGTTTGTGTTTTGCAGTATGTCAGGTATTGAAGGGTGTGAGTGTATTCTTCATGTTCTCCTTTATTCCTTTCAGTTTCACCTGCTGCTCCCCAGTACACCTCCAGTTCACTTGTACATTCGACCCAGTCTCCCCTTGTTACATTGTTACATTACCCACACTCCACCATACACACCATACACCCCACCATCCCTTTTCTGCATGATGGCCAACAAGGAACAGACAACAGACTACAATTTATCTCCTGGCACTCTATACCAATATGGTTTCCAGACAACATACTTTGATTTGATCTTCCATGCATGCCTTCATTTTTAGGTACGTAATACTTATAAATACTTCATCTTCATGACATGGACCCAGGTAATAGGTTCATAAATTGGTACTAAGCTAACTGCCCTTGTGAGCCATTTATGCCAGCCCAATTATCCTTTATAGACCTTGTGAGATAATCTTGTGTGTTTTGTAAGGCACCATCAAATACCTTAACCATTAACTCCAACTCCCAACAAAAGCCCCTGGCCAAAAACACAGGACCCACTACTCCCAAACACAAAGTGATTTACCCACTAAAACTAAACCATGGCAGATATGCATCCATCTCCAGACAGACAGACAAGGATGACTTGGAACATGAATGCAGTTATTGAATGATGAATGCTGTTATTTGTGGGGTTTACCACCTTTTCAATTGGCCAAAGTGGGACATTCAACACACATCACATCAGATTTTACAGGCTGACACATGTACAGTGTCAGTATAGTGCTTTAAAATTAATTTTATGCCCTGATGAAAGCTTATTTGTGTTCTTATTTAGTTGCTGTAGCTGTTTCTGTTAACATTTAAACATATTAGATTTTATAATACATATATTATTGAACTATTACACATAAGTACAAGATTCATTTGTCATTTGTAATATTTTTGCATTTGACATTGACTTTTATTTTGGGAGGTTTGTCCACACAAACACAAAGTGGGACTAACCAAATCCCTAACTGTGCAGCTAGGGACCATTGGGGGCAGCGGCGCAAAGCGCAGCGTGCAAACACGTTGCGTGCACACTAATATTATACAATACAATGCTACATGGAAATCTTTACATTGGGGGGGGCTCATTATTTTGGTACAGGGCGGGGGCTATGGGCTTTGTGTTTACTTCTGTTGTTACTTTCTGTTTTGGGTCTTTCAGGAAGCTGTCTTGTATGCTTTACTTATTACAGTTACTGGACGGGACACTGACTGGACTGACTACTATTAGGCAGCATGAGTACTAGTCAGCATTTAGGCAGACATTTGCAGCACTCCACAGCACTCCCCCACACTGCACCACTTGGCACATTCCTATTAATGTGGACGCACACATTTCACATTATGTGGGTAGTGCTGGTGGTGCTGCACCTATATCTCTATGTGGTGCTTTTATCTCTTATCTCCTTGTGCCTGTGTAGCAAAGCTTAAAAGCTCCTGGATTTGTGCGGCTTTGGAATCCTGGGATTTATTAACACAGGTTCCAGTTGTCAGGAGTTTGGAATTTTTCAATTTGGAAAAATTGAAAGGTACCAATGGTGTGGGGGAGTGGGGTGCAGGGTTCAAATTCACCACAGATTCCTTCAAAGAAGTTAGCCAGATTCCATAAAGATTTAGTGGCACAAACAATATGGATAACTAAACTGCATAAACGTACAGATCACTAAAACAATATAGTATAGCCAAAGTATATATATAATAAATCATCATATGTCATCAAGCAGTCATATGAAATCTTTATATAGTATACAATAAATGAAATCTAAACATGTTCATCAGTGTCTTATAATGAAATTACAAGTTCAATGCAAATCTATCTATGGAAATAATACAAGTTCAAAATGTCTATTTACTGAAAAATATTTACCAAGAATTATGAATTCCATGATAATGTTTGTATGGATATATATAAATGTATTCATTTTAATATACAGAATCTAATGAAATCTGCCAAATTTCACATAAAAAATAATTACAATTATGACAAAAGGAGGTACTGCCAGCAGAGCTAGCTGGAATTTTGTAACTAATTTTATGTCATTTGTGAATGTCAAACTAATTTATATAAGATGCTTGTGTGAAAAATATATTAGAACTGTATGTCATGTGTATATCAAACTGCCTTCTACAGATGTTTATGTTGAAAAGGTATTTGTAACATGCTTGTGCTTAAAATGAATCCACAGTTTGCCCCACTAGAAGAGAACAGAAATGTACATGCACTACTGTAACTGTTTAAATGTGTATGTTAACAGAGGAAACCAGAGGGTTAACCTCAGTCCAGAAATCTTTAGAACAATATTTGAAATTAAATCACTTTATAAGCTAGGCAATAAACAGGCAATCTGACAAGTTTTAATGCAGCTAGACACACAAAGCATGTACTAGGAAGCTTTTTGTATTGTCTCTGGGGTGAACTAATTGCAACTTTGGAAACATAACTCCACCAAAAGTAAGCAGCCGAGCAGGCAAAGGAAAGCACAAAACACACACACACACAACTGTACTGTATTTCTCCCCAATGAGATATTTATTATTTAGCAGTAACAAAGAAAAGGTTTATTTAGCATTCCACTCTGGTAACGTAGCTGGATAAATAAAACAACTTCATCAGAATAAAACCACCCCCTCATCACATCATATTTATATAAAGCTGTTTAAATTGGTACAAAAAAAATATGTGTGATACATACTATATATAAAACCCCCAAAACATAAAAAATAAAAATTAAAAAAAATAATGCTATACAATACTTTAAATAGGCAAAACACTTTAAATACATTTTGTACAAAACTAATAAAAAAAATAAACAATATAAAGTATAAATAATAAAAAATCAAATCAACAACCAAAACAAAATGAATCCTTCTGTAACCTGGTAGTTTTTCATTTATTAATGGGGCTATGGGGGCTAAATAAAAATAAAATCATTCAGCCCCGGATGTTCAAAAATAAAATCTGCCAACAATCAACTTTGTGTGAGATAACAGCAGGCAGGCCACCCTACCCACACTGGCACTGCAGAAACTTTGGAAACATGAATGCATGCAATTGTTTTATGACTTACAGCACTTGCCAAAGATCTTAGCAAAAGCCCGTGTCTATGTATTTTTACAGGTAGATGCTAAATGCTACCAGCTACCAGCAATGGGGATGTTTCCTGAGAACTAGAAGTCAGATGACCAGAAATGATGTCATTCTGCAAGCTATCCCACCAGTAATATTTTAGATATTATTTTGAGAAGTCTTTGAGAGAGACAGAGCATTCAGCATTCTGTCTTGGACCTGACAATAACAACAAGAACCATTCAACACATCATCTCCCTTGCTCTAAGTAAGTTATTAGGGTACAGTAACTCTCTTACATACAGTCAGGAATATAGCAAAGCTTAGTTTAGATTTTGTTTTTCTTTATTTGTGTGAGCCTGTACTGCAATGTTATTTTAAACATTTCCTATGATTTTGAACTCTGATGTCACTGTGAATATATATTTAGTATTGCCCTGCTCTTTTATTATTTATTATTCAATATATTTAAACCTTTCATTGTGGCAGATCTATGCAGAAATATTTAAGTTTGGAGAGTACTTACATATTTATTTGGTGACACTGCATGGGCCACTTCTAATAGCCTTGCACTTGGTCAAACTACCAAACTACCATTTGTATTAGTATTATTACACAGTAAGATTGGACACCTTTTGTTAAGGGCCCTAAAGTAGCTGTTAAGGAGTGACTGGTGGCAGTGGTAACTATCTTATAATTTGCACAGAAAGGGGCATAGCTAGTAAACCTGTGCCAGCCTTTCCCAGGTGTGTGTTTGTAAATCAAACCTCTAAAAGTGTGTGTGTCAGCTACTTGGGCAGGAACACTAAGCACTGGTTGGACAGAGTGGGTGCTGGAGGTCTTGGTTTGGACACTCAGCTGAGATATCAACTCTATAGCTGTGCCAGTGGGGAGTCATATTGAAGATCTGGAGGAAGAGGGAGAAACCAGCCCAGGACTGACTGTGGTCTCTGTGTCCTCTTGTACTTGATGCAGAGAGCTGCATCGGGAAATACTATTTGTGTACCTGTTATCCTCCCAGTGAACATCCCACCCCACCACAGGTGCCAGTGATGAGGACTGAGGCTCCTTGATTACTGGTCCAGTGGTGGGTCATCACAACAATGAAGGGCAGTCACAGCCATTTCACCATGACTAACAGTAGCTACCAATGAGTGAGGTACCCATGAGGGAAACACAAGTAAAGCACACACCCAAGGAAATAGGGAGATAGAAAAGCAGATGTGGAGTAAGGTTGAAGAAAGGGACTCAGTAACAGGTATACTGAAATAGAAAAATCTGAGTGACAGTCGGAGGGCACTGTATTTTTTTTTTAGTAGAAATAGGCTCCAGTTTTTTCAGAATATAATGAATATCAAATATACAAAAAGAGGAGGAGGAGGGAAAAAGAGAAGGGATAAATTATAGCAAATGTCACAGGACATGACAGACAAAAGTTGAAAATAGACATAAAGGAGAGGTAGATTAGACAGCACACTGTACAACGCGTGTGAATGAAAAAAGGCATACAGGGTAGGGATGCATACCAGACAGGGTGCAATACAGAAATATATATATATCTATGCAAGTTTTTTAATAGGAACATGGGTGCATTGTATTGCACTGAGGACATCAGAGAAGTTGGCAATGATGTAGAAAAGGTGCATGACATTCCAGGGCTCTATGACTGTGGATGGAAAGTGGATATACTCATCCACATTGATACACATTGCTAACAGGAATTGGGTGACAATGCAACTGGCAGCTGTCTGGGATTCTCTGACTGCATTTCCTATATGTTGCTAAAATGTCCCAGATATCAGTATACCTAAGCTCAGGCATACTTTGGTTTTGACATGTGTGGGGTTACCTCACAAAATATGTGCATATACGTGCAGGGCACATATATTACACTCAGCCTGGACCAGCCTGCAACTGCACCTGTTGATTATTTCTTGATCAGAAAGATGGCACAGATGTAGCCTGGCTCAGCATCTAGCTGGCTACTTTCTAGGACATATTGCCAGATCTTCTTTATGGCTATCAGTACCCTAGCCTGCTGTAAAGGTTTTATACCTGTTGTATTTTATTGGAGTAATGCTGTGGATTTTACAGGGTTCTTTAATGAAGAGCCTTCTCCCATGGAAATAGATATATCCCCCAGTGAATGCTTTCATAAAGTTGCAAGAGAAGCACTTAGTCACATTTAAGTTGAATTGGACATGCTCACCATGTTTTGGAATCCAGCAAGTGTGCACAGATTCTGTAATTATCCTACATTGAATAAATAATGCCTAAAGCTTATGTAATGATATGGGCTAGTGCCAACATAGCCACCTGGAGTTCTGTAAAGAATGATATGTCCTTTGAATATCACACTGATTTATGCAAGATGCTTGTGTTATTAGTGTATTAGAACTTTATGGCAACTTTATGATATTTGAATATCAAACTGATTTGCACAAATGCTTATGTTACAAATGTATTAAAACTGAATGCCATTTGAATATCAAATTGATTTGCATAGATGCTTATGTTACAAATGCATTAGAACTGTATGGCATTTGAAAATAAAAATGTGTTTGTAAAGTTGCTAATGTTAAAAAAATGTATCAACAGTGGGTCCTGCTAGACAGAGAAGGAATATACATGTCAGGCTGCATGTATATATATATATATATATATATATATATATATATATATATATATATATATGTATATATATATATATATATGTATGTATGTGTGTATATATATATATATATGTGTGTGTGTGTGTGTGTGTGTGTGTGTTAGCAAAGGACACTGGAAGAGAGGGAGTTAAACAGCTAGTTTACTTTTTTCTTTGAGAAAAATACTGTTAATTGGACCACCTGTTGGGCCATGGAAGTGCTTATCTCACAGCTCTGAATAGAATTGGGACAACATGTCTGAAAGAAGCTTTTGTTCATTAGCTCAGTAAAAAGAGGGGAAGCCCCAGGCACTGCCATAAACATTAGCAAAACTTCAGATATTCATCTGACCACATCTATGCTAACATTCTGTCTTAAGCTTCAAAGAGTAATAGTGTGAGAACCTAGAATCAGGTGACCATATGGGGACATTCTGCCAGTCATCTTGGAAATTTTAGATATTACAAAGAGAAATGTCTCAGTATTGAGTATTCTGTTTTGGGCCTGACAACAAGAAGGACCATTCACCATATCATTTGCCTTGCTTTATTAAGCAAGTAGGGAATAGTAATTCTCCTAGATTCAATCAAGAAATATATAGTGAAACTTAGTTTAGATATTGATTTTTTTGTCTGAGTCTCTCCATCAATGTCATTTTCAATATGTCCTGTGATTTGAACTATGTGGTTTACTGTAAATATGTATTCAGTATGTGCATGTTATTTTATTATTTATTATTAAATATATTTATAACTTTTATTGTGGCTGGTCAAGTGGGCATTTGAAAGACATGCGTTGAATGGGTGTGCCTTCCTTGAAGGTTGGGCATTGGGCTGGCAACTCGACACCATAAAAAACAACTGCCAATCATTAGCGGACCGGAGTTCCACTGTGGCGACCCCTAATCGGAAAAGCCGAAAGACAAACAACATTGTGGCTGGTCCTTTTAGTAAGTATTTAATCTTTGAGAGAGCTTATATTTATTTGGTGATACTGTGAGGGCCACTCCAGAAGGCTTAGCTGTCTTGGTCAACTACTACCATTTGTATTAGTATTAATATTACACAGTATAATTGGACATCCTTTGTTAAGGGACTTAGAGTAACTGATTGAGGAGTGTCTGGTGCAGTGATAACTATTTTATACTCTGGGCAGAAGGGGCACAACAGGAAAATCTGTGCCAGCCTTCCCCAGGTGTGTGTGTGTGTGTGTGTGTGTGTGTGTGTGTGTGTGTGTGTGTGTGTGTGTGTGTGTGTGTGTGTGTGTGTGTGTGTGTGTGTGTCTGTGTGTGTGTGTATCTGTGTGAAAAATCAAATCTCACAGTGTGTGTATGTCAGCTATTTGGAGCAGGGACACGAAGCACTGGTTTCACAGAGAGGGTACTGGAGGACTTGAATTAGACACTCAGTTGAGGACTTAGCCCTGCAGCTATGCTGACTGAGTGTGTTTCATGTGTGCTCTTAAGGGAAATTGTACTTGTTGCAGAGAGTTACATCTAGAAATACTGAGTGTATCCATTTGTATTCCAAGTGAACGTCCCTCTCTAGGGTCAGTGGCGAGGATTCAGACTCCTTGATTACTGGCCCAGTGTGGCGATGTCACAGCTTACTTCACCATACTTTATGGAATCACATCTGCCATTTGGCCACTGAAGTCCTCCTTCAGTGTGCTACACTGCCCAAAAATTTCAGTTGGAACCAGGACTCTTATTTGGCAACTGAAACTTAATACAAGTAACTCTCCACTAAGACTTAATGAATACGTTTCAATTAATTCATTTCTCAGGATGACAGTGGGTAAGTTATGATTTATTTACTAACATTGGGCTGGACTCATGAATGGTTAATTTCCATGCTACTATCATGTGTGCATAGCAGCACAATGCTTACATGATAGCACACTATTTTATATTAATTTCATGGCTCTACACAATGTATAAAGCTGCCAAACAAAGGTAAACATCAGAGTATGCAAATGAAAACAAAAGCAGCTGAATCATGTTAAATAACCCATCAAAGATGGCAGATGCATCCAGGAAGATGCAAAGTAACCATGTAGAGATAGTTTATCCATTTGCCATGAACTCCAAAAGCTATTGGAACACAACCACCATCATGGCAATGACACCAAACTACCAAACACACTTTTTACTACATTTCTGCAGGGGGGCTAGATACAGTGGGTTAGGAAATTAACTTTTCCCCACTGTTGTGTGATCTTGGAGTTGGTGTATTTAATTTACGGGAGGGTGGGGGGGCAGACCCCCCCCCCACATGGAGGGTGCAGGAAGGTTTGCCCCCCTTCAGAAACATAGTAAAAAGTGTGTTTGGTAGTTTGGTGTCATTATATGTGGAGGGGATGTTATTTTATTGTGATTTGTAGTGTTAGATGTTATGAAATTCAATGTTATGGGTTTTAGATGTTCTGGGCTTTAGATGTTCTGGTCTCAATGTTATGAAGTTAGATGTTATGGGTTTTAGATGTTTTGAAGTAGACCTATATATATGTGTATATATATATATATATATATATATATATATATATATATATATATATATATATATATATGTGTGTGTGTGTGTGTGTGTGTGTGTGTGTATGTGTGTGTGTGTGTGTGTGTGTGTGTATGTATGTATATGAAGGTATAATTATATATAACAATGGCTAGACTATCTCCTGCAGGAAAAAATCCTATCCACTACACGACATGGCTTTTGTCCTTAGTACTGCCCTTCTAACCTATATAGATACTGTCAATGAACCTAGATATAATGGCAAACTAGTCTCTTCCTTATTTCTACACTTGTCTAAGCCTTCAACACAGTTTGTCACAGCAAACTTCTACATCCGATGTCCTGGCTAGGTCTCACTCAGCCCAATCTTCTGGGTTCAAAAGCTACCTGTCCGATAGGTATCAGTTAGTTAAATGTCACTCCACTCTCACTCCTTACATCCCAGTCACCACCGGTGTACCACAAGGCTTTATCCTTGGTACCCTCCTCTTTAACATTTTCACCAACACCCTCTATGCGTCCACACAACAGGTCATCCTAATACCAGGTGCAGATTATTTAACTCTCATTTGCATGCCTGACAACATGGTACACCACCAAAAAATTACTCAGGAAGCTTTAACTGCCACTGAAACATGACTTTGTAACTCACAACTCATGCTCAACCCCCCCCAAAAAAAAAAAATCCTTCTCTTATGAAAACACAAAATGTAAAGTCCTTTCTCTTGTTAATAACCATTGTAGTCACTTCCTATAGCAAAATAGTATGGGTGATAGTGGATAATAATCTTACATTTGACCTGCATTTACAAAATTGCATAAGAAAAACTCATCAAAAACTAGGGAAGCTTTGCAGAGCCAAAAACCTTCTCACTGATGCAGCTGAAACTAAACCTGCCACTACCTATCTCCTCCACACTCTTCTTTATGGTGTTCCTATCCTTACTAACCTCCAGGCTTCACATAATTAAAGTTTGAACAGTGCTACAACAAAGTTGCTAAATTTGCAGCAACTGCCCATTTCAGAACCCACTACTGTATAGCACTGAAAAGCCTGAACTGGTTAGAACTGCCTTATCAACTAACATACACAGCTTCATATCACCTATAAAATTATCCAGCATCTATTTGCCTGTCCAGCACTAAAAATCATTCTACACAACTATGTTACCCACAAGTCATTGTGATCCAGTGACCAAAAACTTCTGTCTGTCTAAACATAGCAAATCTGCTGGCCATTGTCTGTACTCATACAAGCTTGGTAAGGCTGTAACTCCTCACCTGAATGCATCAGCTCTATACCCTCCCTCTCGTCTTTGAAAACAACTCTGAAAGACTTCCTAGCTAAAATCTCTGTTCTTGTTCAGAACCAGATAAATTGTATCCCTAAATGTGAACAAGTACCTTATACCTCCTTACTCTTTCCCTTTTTCATTTACTTCTTTACTATCAAATTCTGTTCCCTGACTTTCTCTCTAAATATACCATAAGCCTGTTCATGCCTCATTTCACATTACAATTCATGTTTGTATTAGATTAACTTACCTTTAATTTCTCTACAAACTGTCTATTATTTCTCTAAATATTAAATGATTGTCATATAATTTGTATCAGCTCTTAACCAATTTTTTATATTATGTCTAATTTGTTATAATTATTTAAACTTCAGATGTTTTTGTTTCATTTTTAAAGATTGTAAAATGATTATTATTAGCTTTTCTTCCCAGGCCTCCACTGAAAATGGGCTTTTACACAGTTGGACTTTCCCAGTAATCAAATGTCAATGTATATATATATATATATATATATATATATATATATATATATATATATATATATATATATATATATATATATATATATATATATATATATATATACATATATATATCTCCCACGGTAGTGGCGCTGCGGTAACGTTGTCACCTCACAGCAAGACGTTGTCCCATTTGACTCTCAGCTAGAGCGTCTTCTGTGTGGAGACATGCGTGAATGAGCGTGCCTTCGTTGAAGGTTGTGCATCAGGGCTGGTAACTCGGCACGTAAAAATCCACTATCAAACATTAGCGGACCGGAGTTCCGCTGTGGCGACCCCTAAGCCGAAAGACACAACAATATATATATATATATATATATATATATATATATATATATATATTTATTTATTTTACATTTGTTGACTGGGATAGTCCGACTGTATACATGTCCATTTTTAGCAGAGGCCCGGGGAGAAAATCTCCACAATAATAAAATGAATAATAGTAGTAATATTACAATAATATTCAAAGAGAGCAAAGGAGATGGATACAATGCAAAGGAGACAGAGATATATACAATATGTCAGATAGTTCACAACAGTAGGAACACTAATAAGTATACAGAAAGTTAATGAAGTGAGAGAAGAAATAGGATCAGTACACAAATTTAGAGCACATTATGGCAACAACTGTATGGAAAAATGTTAGACTCAGCAGGCATAACTGTACATTAAGGTATAACACATCAAATAGGTGGAGTATCTGCTTACTGATGGTCTCCTACCTAAGAAAAGACCAAAACTGTTAGAAAGAGTTAATCAAGGTTCAGGCATGGACAGAGCCAGTTAGCCCTTAAATATTTTTTAGGCCTTTTTTAAATAGTGAAGAGGTAGCTCTTTGGTAAGGTTTGCAGGAAGAAGTTTCCAAGTTTTACCCAACTGAGTTAGCAAACAGGGAATCCCCAACTGTATTATTGGATTTTTAGAGTTTGGACTGATAGCGTGTTGGATGATCTAAGTGGCCTGATAGCATTATATGGGATAATAATATTCTTAAGGCTTGGGGTTTTGTCCGGATGGTTAAATATTTTATGAGCTACTATGAGCTGGTTAAGCTTAAGTATGGAAGGAAATTCCAGTCAGTCAAGTTCAGTTAGGTTTTTACAGTGGTGTGTCCTGTATGCCAGATCAGTGGCAAATCTAGCTATATGGTAGTAACAGGAAGATAGTTTGCTGAGGTTAGCTTTAGAGAAATTTAAAAATATAGGTGAGGCGTATAGGGGAGTGGAGAGAAGATGGTTCGGGCAATAGCACACCTAGCATAAGGGGTTAGAAAAGGTTTTACCTTATAGAGGGATCCTATTTTTTTGTTGACAGACTTAATCGTATGGTCAATGTGTGCATCAAATTTGAGTTTAGTATTAATGATTAGTCCAAGGAGCTTAGTTTGGTTATCAGGAGAGATGATCATGCCATTGTTAGACGTAATAGTAAATAAAGGAAGAGTAGATCTAGAGATGGGAGAGAAAAGCAGCAGCTTGGTTTTGTTGGGATTCAAGAGAAGTTGTCAATCAGTTAGCCAGTTTTCTATACTGTTAAAAGTATTCTGGGTTAGGGTTATCAGATTGGCTGGTGAGGTGGAAGAGCAAATCAACGTGGAATCGTCAGCATATTGAATACATAGTGCCTCTGGGATAGTAGAATGAAGATCATTTATGAAGATAGAGAAGAGGAGGGGACCGAGAATGGAGCCCTGAGGGACTCCTAAGGTGACTGGGAGATGTGATGATAGTTTGTGCTGCCATAGGACAGCCTGCTGGCTATCCCATAGATAGGACTGAAACCATTGTAGAGATTGATCATCCAGGAAGACAGTTTTCAAGGTATTAAGCGGAAGATGATGGTTAACCATATCAAAGGCCTTAGAGAGGTCCAGAAAGAGAGCAGATGATAGCATGTTGTTGTTGCAATTAAGAGTGATGACATTGGTGAATGATAAGAGGGTTGATGTGGTGCTATGGTGTGGTCTGAAACCATGCTGGGACTCTGTAAGAAGTTTATTGTAGTTGAGGTAGTCCATAAGTTGTATGTGGACACACTTTTCCAAGAGTTTTGCTAGAGGTGAGAGAATGGCCATGGGCCTATAGTTGGACAATTCTGTGGAACTACCTCCTTTATGTAGGGGTATTACATGTGAAATTTTCCAGATGGATGGAATGGTTGCCTCGGAAATGGATCTATTAATGAGGATAGAGACTGGGATAGTGATGGCATCAGCAGCTAGTTGCAAGAATTCAGCTGGGAGGTGATCTGCTACTAGGGAAGTGGGTTTAAGTTTTTTGAGAAGGGTTCGTATAAGAGTAGTTTATTTATTTATTTACATTTGGTTACCAGGAATTTCCAACTGGATGCAGGTCCTTTTTCAGCGAATGCCCGGGGAGAAAAGATCCACATCATGTACATGGTAATAGTGATACAAAGTTGCAGCAAAGGTAAATAACCTTACAGGTTGTTGGCTTTAATACAATAACAAGATATTGGGCAGGATTCACGAAGCCTCTGTGTAAGAGATACAAGGCTTACATGGAGGCTGCAGTTAAACGATGTGACATCAGCATGTCATGCATATGCATGAGGGCATGCTGAATCACACCTAAGGCTAACACGGTCCGTGGAAGACAGTAGGGGGCGTGTCCGTAGGACAAGCCCTGCAAGCGGACATGCCCCCAGAAGAGTAAAAGTGCCCAAAGTAGACACCCACGACAGAGTCCATGGAAATGTGAATAAACACAACACAACACATGCCCCCACAGACTATGAACATAAAATATATAAATGAACATGTTATATATTTTTTTTAAATTGTAAAGATGTTTGCCCATGAGTGCGCTCCTTTGTGCAGGCGTGCCCATAGCTCAGCCACAGTTAGCAGTAAGTGGAAAAGCATATAAGAACTAACTATGCAAAGTAAGCCAAAAAGCAATAGCGTAGTGGTAGAGACGTCGGCTGAAGAGCAGGCAGTCATGGTTCGAGCCCCCACAACATCAATTTTATTTTTAGTAAAATAAGCACGAAACAAGTCCCTGACATATATGTACACATATAAAATTATATTTTATGTAAAATGTAATGAAATAGGCCATTTATTTTGAAGAAATGTGAGATAACAAAATAATAAAAAATGCCAGATGTGCCTATAGCTGAGCTACAGTTTAACAAGGTGAGTGCATCTGCCTGTAGGTGAGCAGTGGTTTAACAGGTGTAAAATGAGTGCCCGTAGGTGAGCAGTGGTTTAACACGCTGAAATTGTGTGCCCCTAGCTGAGCTGAGCATAATATGCGTGCTGACAGCCAAATGAAGCGTAAACTAGCGTAACCCGTTTGCGCGGAGCTGCGTACTGTGCCAACAAGCTAACCGACGGGCAACGTTGAGCAAGCTGTAACAAAACTGCCTTTACACAGACACACCCCCTAGCCTGCCTAGACAGTCATAAAATATAAAAAGCAGTGGCCAGGTTCAAACCCAGGATACCATGCACCATAGTCAAGGTACTGAACCACTAAGCCATGACAGCTGTACTTAGAAATGCAGTAATAGCAAATATATAGGAATGAATAGAAAGTGGAGCATGACAAAGCAGGTTTTGTGAAGTTGATACAATTCCAAAATGGCCAATCACAGATAAGTGCGGGAAAAACGGCATATATAAGCCCCATAGGTGGGAATACACAGCATAAATGATTGTAGAACTAACTTGCAGCCAGAATGTCAGGAGTAGGTGAGGGTAGTTGCTTTCGAGCACAGAGGTGGGGCGTTGAGGAGTCCAGATACATGGTCTGGCTCCTAGTCCACAATCATGAGGCCCAACTCATGCAGGGCCAGGTCCTGTGGGGAGCATATAGGGCTGAGGTGTGGGACCGGTTGGCTCATGATCTCACCAGTGCCACAGGGATTCCAAGGACTGGTGAGCAGGTCCATCACCACCATGTGGACCTGAAGAGGCATAAGCAGGACTAATTGAACCTTTGGATCAAGGAGGCCCAGCAAATGCCCAACGCCCCACTACTGAGTAAGTTACATTTAATTATGTATGTAAGAAATTAAACTAGCTGATATTATGGAGATGTGTATTCCAATATTACTTAATTTATATTACAGCTGCAGGTGTCCATTCTGTGAACCGCAGAGTCTATGGCGATAGGCTGGTGCGGTTGTGCCACCAGGCAGGTCAGTAATCCTCTCCCAGTAACTGTAAAGAAATATAAAAGTATGACAGTTAGCAAAAGAGTGCAGTGTAGTCACTAAGTAATAAAATGTGCAAGTAACAGTGTAAGAGTGTTTGCAAGTATTGCTTGATTACAAAAGTGTGTTGCAGTCTGTAATCCAAACAGAAAAATGAAAATGTCTGAAATAAAAAGTCTGAAATAAAGATGCCCCACCTGTAATATAATAGTACACAACCTGCAGCAGGCTGAAAAGTACAGCTGCAGAAGATGAGCAAATGACATGTGTGAAATATATCCCTGTTGAAATACTGAAACATGACAGAAGTGAGACTGCTGGAAAGGATTGTAATAACTACAGGTAAAACATGTCAATAAAGCCTAGAAGTAAGCACCATCCTGAATAGTAAAATGAAAACAAGTGAGAGAGTGTGAGAAAGAGTTATGAATCCACCAATAAAGTAGTAATAACCCCTGAATAAAGTATACTGCAGTCAGTACAGAATGAAATGAATGTGACAAGCAGAACCAAACTGCAAAATGTGTTCAAAGTGTTGCTGCAGCTGGAATGTGTATCCCAAAATCTGGATATGTTGCTCTCAGTCTGCAATATGCAGATAGTATGATTGTCTGAAATACCAAACATCCACAGTTGTCTATAGCTATATAAAGCAAATGTAGCAGGATGATGTAGCTGAACAAAGCCAGATATGAACGTGTATGAATAACAATAAAAAGTATATTGATGTAGCAGTAACAGTCCTATCACCAAATTGAAGTAGTTATCATATAGGAAACTGTAGTTAGAACAGTAGTGTGTATATATCTGCAGCTATTAGAAATGTACAGCATATGTATTGGTATTCGAAAGTGTTAATAATATTTTCTTCACCCCACCCTATAACCACATATAATCCATTCCATGTGAAATTGGTATGTGCAATCACAATTAACACCCCTGGACATTTGTCCTGTTGGGTCATAAATATTTGCATGTACGTTGATGTATCTGCCCTGTTCATACATCCAAACCTGATGGCCTGTTGCCATAAATCAACCCTGCATGTTGTTGGACTGTGTATTGCTGTTCAAATTATGCATGTGTTATGCTCGCTGTTCAATGGTGTGAATATCTGGGTGTTTGGTTAATGGGAATACTAATGCATGCTGTTACAACTAATTGTGAATGGTATTGTATGTTACTAACCCAAACTGTCATGACATAATGCAAAACATAGGACGATAGGGAAGGCGGGTTCCAGCGGACCCACCTCTCCCACCTCAGCTGGCGAGTGCACCTGGCACTAGTGCCCAGTCTGGACCCTCCTCCGGTGGCCCTGTGCCACCTGTGGGTGGAAGCGCTGCAGGGGATGGGGCCCATCCCCCCTCTGCAAGCGTGGCCGGAGGAGAACCACCACTCACCCTCCGTAGCGTCCGGACTGTGGTGCATAGGGAGATCCGGGACTCTGTTCTTGGGCCCCTATGCCAGCTTGAGGCACAGGTGGCACAACTTATGGGCATGCCTGTTGCCCGGCCTACACAGCCCCCAGCACAGCCCCATCCTGGGCAGTGAAGGAACAGTGGCAACTGCCCATGGGTGGGGATATCAGTTCCACTGTTGCCATCTGTGGGCTCATGGGCTCTGGATATCCAAACATCCATCCCAGTCAATTGTGTAACCTCCCCACAAGTGTCATACACCGCCCCTGTATGTGTCTTGTTTGTCTTGTCTGTTGACCTACCCAACCTACCTCCCCAGCTATACCGACTTCCTTCACCTGACATACCACTCTCACCTGAAAAAAAAAAGGGCTCTCTGTACCCACAAAAAAATTACGCCCCATACATAGCTGCCCATTCTGCACACATGTCTGCTGGACATGGAAACTATCAATTACAGTTGGCTGTACAACAAGTATTATTGTTGTCCTGACACCTCTCTCAGGGGTGGAAGGTTTCAAATGTCACACCAAATTACATACATATGCACAGCTGTTGCTAATGAAGAAATGGGCAGCTATGGGCCTTACCTACATCCCTCCTGCAAAACCCAAGCTTGTTTCCCTACTGTCTTACCCTCTTTGTGACCCCTTATTCACCACTTTCCTGTCTCCCCATTTTCATTTATTTCAAAGAAAATAGCGTGGGTGTGCGCCAGAGTAAGCACTGTTAAGCGGTTGTAAGTGGGTGTGTGCGGAGCTGAACGCTAGTGCACATGCGGGAGCTCCACACAAACCAGCGCTAACCCGGTTACAACTGCTTAAAAGTGCCTTAGTCACTCTGATTTACAGGTCCTGTAGTCAGTTCAAAAGCAAAATAAAATCCCACTGTCAGTCCCGAACCCAGGACCTTGGAAACAGTAGTCTGCATGACCTACCACTAAGCCATGACTGTTATACAAGAACATTGTGCTAAAATAAATATATCATGTAATAGTAGGAATGAATGTAAAGAGAATATAGGATGTGTAGTACACAAAGCATGTCATGTATACTTACTGTCAAAACTAGTGGATTTCCATAATAGTAGTGTGTGAACAGAAACAGCCATGCTAGCTGGTAGCTAGTAGGTAATAATGTCAGTTAATGTACATATATAAATGTATGTATATTTACATATATATATATATATATATATATATATATATATATATATATATATATATATATATATATAGTTGTAGGTGTCAGTGTGCATACACACTTACTACAGGAAACAGGAGAGAGGAATGGAGAAATGTGAATCTACAACGGCCTGAATCATGAGATAGATACTAACCTTTACACTCACAGAACAGTGTCCACAGCATACCAGCATGGTCCCCGCCCTTACAATCTGAAAGGGCAATGCCTATCTCACATACCCATTTATAGCACTGTCCTGAAATCACAGTGAGAACTGCAATCAGTACACAACTGGCTGCATGCAATTAGCAAATGCTGGCTTACAATTGGTGCAGAGGCCATCACATGGACTTATGCAGATACCTACAAAAGCATCCTGTACTCACACTCCACACATGCAATACTTTCATTGCACTGTCTGGAGGCAGACATTGACATTAAGAGAGAGAGAGAGAGATAGAGAGAGAGAGAAAAAAAAATAAAAAAAAAATAAGAACACAAACAACAACACACGGTACACAAACTAAGTTGAAGCTGTCAGCAGTGTCAGTACCAAGCTGGGCTAGCAGCAGCAGGAAGCTGTAGTAACGGTAATGCAACCAGCTGCGACAAACACAGGTAATGTAAAATAACAAGTTAATAGTCTACATACTGTGAACCCTCCATATGTGTCATAGGTCTGTATCTATAGGTATGTCCATGTGATAGGTTGTGTGCACGTAGTTCCACCCAAAGGGGATGACTATACATTACATGTCATTCAGTGTTAGGCCATGATCCTGGCACCAGTTGTCCGTTTCAGTGAGGCCTGTCTGTAGGATGTGTGTGTCAGCTGGTGTAACGACTATGGCGCTTAGTTTGCAGTCATCTGGAAACTTTGTCATCCACAACCCACACATGTTTGCTTTCACATCTGAGAAATAAATGCCAAACAAGAGGGGTCCTAGGACAGAGGCCTGTGGGATACCACATGTGACTGGCATTGAGTCTGACATGGCTCCTGCAATATCAATATTATGGATTCTGTATGTCAACCAGTGTGCAACCCATCATGTGACATATGTAGTAACATGTAAGCTAATGAGCTTGTCTATGATGCCTGAGTGGAGTACTGTGTTGAAGGCCTTAGGCAAGTCCAGGTAGGCTGTATGGACTGCGTTGCCCTCATCAATGGCTGTAGTGACTGTTTTGAAAGGTCAACCAGGTTCAAAAGGCAGGATCAGCCCATCACAAAGGCAAACTGGCTGGGAACAAGTGTCTGCAGGTACCCAATATCGCTGTTTATGCATCCCATACTGAATCATTCCATAGCTTTGCAGACCAGGCTGGTTAAGGTTATGGGGTGGTACTTCCCAGGGTCAGTAGAGGTGCCTCCTTAGTGGAGTGGGACCACTGTTGCTGTATGCCAGTGTTCAGGTACATATCCCGTAGTACGGCCAAGGTTAAATATCAGTCTTATATGCGGTTGTATGTCCTCTTGGAGTTCACGTAGCACACATCCAGGGATACCATCAGGTCACATTGATGCTGTGTGCTCTGCTTTGCTGAGGGCGGCCCTCACCTGAACATCTGAGATGATAGCTGTGTTAGTATTTCTAAGTGTGGGGGAGAAGGAGGGGGGATACGTGCACTGAACCTGTCTGCCAAAATGTTGCCAATATCTGTGTGTTCGGTGAATGTTAAGTAGGTGTGTAGTAACTCAGAGCATATCTGAGGCGTTTGGTCCATATGTGTAACATAACTGAAGAAGGCCTTGTGGTTATCTACAGTGTTCGTGGCCATCTCCCTCCCAGAGTAGGCCGTGGATGTTGTTATGAGAGACCGTAGATTATTACCAGTGCTGACCACAGATGCCTTCCCTTTATGTGAATCTGCTCTGTCCTGCAGTAGCCTCCTTCTATCGTTATACAATCTGCCTTTGGCTGGGGTCCACCAGACAGGATGCCTAACCTTTGTGCATAGGGTCTGGGTTAGAAATGTGTGTGCATGTTCCATGCATTCTTTGGGATGTCCATGGGAAGCATTCGCAAAGGGGTCAGCAGTGTGGGTTGTGGCTTCCTCTGGCCCAGTGGGCTGCATGGATACCATGTCAGTCCTAACAAGTGAATATCTGTCTAATCACATATATATCAAAGTAGTCTACTGTGCTGGTGGTGGTGGTGGGATATGTATATCCAGGCCGAGTAATTTGTGTCCAGATCACACTAGTGGATGGCGTTCCACATACAGTACCTTGGTATGAACCCCCAGTGTGAGGTTGAGCATTGGACCTGTCTCAGTGTGCTGACCGATGGGGCATGCTACTATGTTGTATGGAATGTGGCAGGTATTGTTGCACAGGTGTTGGCTGAGCACTGATATCTGGCCATGTACTTGTGTATCCACCAAGAGACACACACATGCTACATATGGGAGTAGTAGTATATCACTACAGTTGAGTATCATGTATAGTATGTGTGCCATATATTGCTGACATAGTCTGCTGATATCCTATTTGTGTTCTCTTCCAGAGACATGGCGCGTCAGCGAAATCCTACCTACTCTGCTGCAGAAGATGAAGAGATACACCAGAGCCTGGTGCGGGATTATGACATACTGTTTTCCTGCACCAGCCAGAATCAGCAGGAGAGGGCTGCACTGTGGCAAGACCTTGTCCGTAGGGTAAATGACATTGGCACACATAATAGGACATATGAGAAGGTACGACATCACTGTAGTGATTTAATCAGAAATGTCCGTCAGCGTGCGTCGGATATCCACAGGTAACAGGTCACCACAGGAGGTGGGTGGCCACACATCCCCCCTCACCAGACTGGAGGGGCTACTCCTAAGTGTTGTGGCTCCAGCCCCGGAACATCAACAGCAACACACCTGCATCATGATGGAGGCTGGATCCACACAGCAAAACGACATGGAGCATGCAGGTAATATGCCATATGTACACTTGACTGTTCTGTACACTGTTAGTTTATGCATGTGTAAGGTGTGTCCTTGGTATGTAGCTGTCAACATAGTATGTAATTGTGCAGGTGTGATATTGCCAATATCAGCAGCTGACATGTGAAAGGCAACTGGTGTACTACTGCACTGTATCATATGCAGTATCAATGGCACAGTTGTGCCCACTGACATTAATCTCCTCATTTCTGCAGGTCCCTCCGGTGTTACAGCAAGGCAGCCCATCCATGCTGGTGAGTGTGTTTTAACAATACCTATAATAGTCCTGATAGTGCTAGTAATACTAGTGTAACTCAGCACTGCTCTGTGTGTATACTGCGGGGTGTGCATGTGTGCATGTGTGCCTGTGTCCACGTGTGCATGTGTGCATGTGTGCCTGTGTCCACGTGTGCATGTGTGCATGTGCGCATGTGTCCACGTGTGCATGTGTGCATGTGTGCCCGTGTCCACGTGTGCATGTGTGCATGCGCGCATGTGTGCATGGGTGCCTGTGTCCACGTGTGCATGTGTGCATGTGTGCATGTGTCCATGTGTCCACATGTGCATGTGTGCATGTGTGCATGTGTGCATGTGTGCATGTGTGCCTGTGTCCACATGTGCATGTGTGCATGTGTGCATGTGTCCACGTGTGCATGTGTGCATGTGTGCATTAGTGCATCACTGGTAACATTGTGTAGACATTGTAAACTGTGTTTCCTGTCTTCCTCCCACAGGTTCTGGTGCTGCTCTGGTGTCCTGCAGCAGGGAACCTGAATCTGGTGCCACAGGTACTGATAATGATGATATCTGTGTAATGGCACAGGAAGGTGTGTCAGGGTCCGTCATTGGTCAGCCAATTGACAGTACACAGCTGTCAACACCATCATTGCGCACAGTCATCCTGCCAGTACATCCTATGTCACCATTTTCCCTAGGTGATGGACAGGATACAGTGGGCATTGACCAGGGTAATGTGGTATCTGTGGCACATGCTTCCCCACACAGCAGCCATGGGCAGGGTCCTGCGATGGTACCACACAGACAGTTGCCCATGTGTTCTCGTGGGAGCATCCGTGGGCGTACTGCCTCTGGCAGATGTGCCCAAAGAGGTCTGTCAACCTCAGCTATGTTTCGGGCTGTCATGCAGGCACAGTCGCGTATGGAAAGGTACACCAGACAGGGTCTGAGGGAGCTGAGAGCATGTCGCAGAGCCATGACTGACAGTATGCGTGACATCACGGATGCTATCCGTAATTTCACCGATGTCATAGACAGATGTTGTGGGGACATATTACAGCAGTTCCACAACCACATGTCCATGAGCCAGGGCAATGGTGGATGGTTGCGGCGTCGACGTGGCCGTATGCCAGCAACAGCAGCAGCTGGCAGTTGGCGCGGATGACAACAGGCCCATGGATGCCCCCATAGTGCCAGCAGCAGCCCCAGCAATGCTGGGTCTGTGCTGTCATCGGAATGCCCCAGGAGACCACGTGCACATGGCTCTGGACAGTCCCAATAGGGACCTGTGTCCAGTCAACACACTCCCGCTTCTGATGACAGTACCCAGTCTGGCTTAGTACCGGATACGGTCTGTAGCACCCCTGCCAGGCACAGGTACCGTGTCCGTGCCCACAGACACTGATCTGTATGACCTGCCAGGTGCAGTCTGTGGCTGTCCACAAACTCCAGTATATGGCAGCCATGAGGTGGAACTGTGTGCATGCATACACACATGCAAAATGTTAACACCTAGGGCTACCACATACACGCACACACTGCACCAACAGTGCCCCACCCTGTACTGCTGTCCCTCACCAACACACATACACACACATGTCAATTGGTGGTATCAGTGGCAGACTCAGGCATACCTAATTCACACCTTGTGCATATGATGAAACTGTACCACCTCCTGCAATCTCCAACATCAGTGCAGGAACAGGTAAACACGTTGCTGATGCACAGGGTGACTACATAGAAGTGTATTACTATTATCATCTTGGTAACAGTACAGTGTGCTGATATGACTGTGTGTATATCCCAGCATGCCTGATGCAGTAACTGTATGACTGTCCTGAATTGTTATCTACACCCATAGTAAGTACCATAGTGTAACAGCTGCACATTATTGCATACCAGTGGTAAGGATGTCAACAGATAGCCACATACATAGGTAGCACAGGGGAGAAGCTAATGCAAGTAGTGATATGCAGTGATGGACATATACAGTAATGGTGGAAAGTTGCCCACAATGACTATGCAATGTGGATGTTTGCGCATGTTGATATGTGTGCAGTACCAATGTAATACAAATCACAATTAACTATGACATAATATCAGTTCTACCATGGACATCTGAGCTGTGCATTCCTGGGTACATGTTGATAGTGCCTACATATTTGCACTGTTACCTACTGTAAGTGTTACCCCTTCTTTGTTGTACAATGGACTACTTCCAGCCCTGCTTACTGTAGCTTTGTTTGCATGCATGTTCGCTTGGGGTTCCCTGGAACACTGCTTCCACCTGCAATGCAGAGATACAGAGCTTCTATGGACACCTAGTGACTTCTGCATAGCGTACTATACGTATGTCAAGTTTCCACATGACAGAACGTCACTGTCTGTCCTGTTCACATGTACGTTGCCTGTGACACATTGCACATGACTTACCTGGCATTTACCCACGTGTGCAGTCATATATGCCAGTGCTATGAAATCAGTAGCAGTACACCCACACATACACACCTTCAGTATGTTGTTCCCCATTGGCCCTATGTGTTGGTAATCACCATGGCAATCACACTACTATGGTAGCATGTGCAAAGGTAACCTATGAATCACCTCTATGGTCGAGTTGTGGTTTATGTGAGTCATGTGGCAATGTCACAGCTGCCACATGTATGCAGTCAACCCTCTCCCCTGGCCAGGAACGTACAACAGATGTGTGGGATGCCACCACATAGCCAATCTGGGGACTGATCACTCTGAACCCAGTACTGCCATACCCTGTCAGGTGGCATGACATACTACAGTGACTACAATACCAGTCTGACATAGACCCACACTGACTGCAATCTGAACACACTGGGGCATACTTGGAGACTCAGAATAGCATCCTGCCTGAGCATCACACACCTCCGCAGCTGGCACACAGGCATACGTTACATCGGAACAGAGCACATGCCACACATGGCACACACATCCTGTGTGCCACACACTCACAACCTGTAGGGCTACACAACATACCTGCTACAGATGTGTCAGGTACCTCTCTTGGCTGCTGCAGTGGGGTCCCGCTTAACAGGCTGTACATGGTGAAGGTCACAGTGATATGCCTGTGGGGCACTATGCTCCACCACAAAACACATGCATACAGGTCAGTCAGAGGCATGGACACATATGACTCAGTCATTGACCATGCCACTATGGATGACCTGAGACATACCTCCCTGGACTACATGATAGGGAACATAAAAGGGATCTCTCAGCATGTGGCATGGGCCAGTATGAGCCTGATCTTGGTTGCCATCATACCCTCACCAGGTATGCTACCACAATATGTAGGAAGGGTGTTCTATGTCTACATTCTGCTCAATCTCCAATGTCATTCATAGGGTATCCAATGGCTGTCAACATGTGCTTACATGCTAGGGAAGCCACAATGATTTGCGAGGGGCAGCTTGCACGTGACACCCATGGCCCATTGTATATTGGTGAAGCCCCTTGATACACACATAGTGCCTTTTGCTGCAGGACATGGATTACATAGCCACCTCCACAGGTATCACACAGGATAGGACACTAACAGTGATGCTACACAACACCAGCAGTGTACACCGCAAGATGCATGCACTGGACACTGTCCTCAGCATGGTGAACTGCAATATCTGTGCAGTACCAGATTCCTGATTTACGGCTCACAGGTGCAACCCATCACTGCCAGGTTATACCTCATACCATGCCTGTCGGGGTTGGGAGGGTGGCCTAACGGTTAAGGTGTTTGCCTTACAAACACAAGGTGAAGGGTTTAAGTCTCACAAGGGATAATTGGGCTAAGCTAAATGGCTACTTAGTAAGTTAGTTTAGTACTATGAACCTATGAACCTATGAACCTATACACATGTAACACACATGGACAGGGGAGTGGTATCCCAAGGCACCACAGATACACACACCTCCAGGTTGTTGGCACAGCACAAAGCATCAGGGCCTATCCATGAGCAGCTAACAGTGTGTTGGACTGCCTTCTGGTTCATAGCCTGGCACACACAACCCTCCCATACACAGGAAACCCACCTATCCTCCCTAACAACACTGGCAATATGACAGTCTCAAGAAATGTCTTTATATGGCTGGACTGCATCCAGCCAAACATTGTGCGTGAGCATTACTGTAGCTACAACACACTAGCTGAAAGGTTCCCAGCATGTAGTCACTGAATTGCAGTGGAACAACATGTTACCACTCCCACAACAGGTGGGAACATGCAGCACCTGTTCATCGACTACATGTAGACTATATGGCCCAGACCAGATGTGTATCCCCTGCTGTAGGTATTATACCATATACAACCCACACTGTATAGACACATACCACATGCGGCCCCTGCACAGTAAGACACAGTCATATTGTTATGCATTGCGAATACCATTTATTAACTTGAGGCACGTGTCAGACATGGTAACTACTGAAGGTCACAGGTATATATGTGTATGTGTCACACACATATAGCATGTGTGCATTGGCAGTGCTGGTTTAGGCAATGGCATGCATTGTTACGAACAACCCACACATGCCCATATTGTGTGACACAACCACACGTGGCAATTGTGGGTTTCCAAAACATACCTATCTGTGCTCTGACAGTGGTAATAGACCCAGTAGCGGAGTGCACTATTGGCATTACTGGGCAAGTAGCCCTGTTTGGCTGTACTGATAGTGTGGTGACATCCCCTGTGTTTACTGGGGGAATATGCAGCATCTGGTGTATTGTAGTATTTGCCAAAAGGATCTATTCTCTCACACTTGCAATTATACACACCCTACTACCCCCACACACACTTGCCATGTGCAGGATTCATACCCCTACCTAACTATGTCACGACACGTGAGGGAAACACATTAGCAAAGCGCACTATTCGGATTACTAGGTAGTTCCTCTTCTCCGGCTGTACTTATAGGGTGCTGACATCATCAGTGTTTGGAAAGGGTAATGTGCATCATGTAGTGTGATCTCCTGATTGCCAAAAAGCATATGTCTTTCATACAGAATTGCACACACACCAACTCCCCACATCCAAACACACACACTTGCCATTTGCAGGTTTCAAACCCCTACCTAACTATGTTATGACACTTGAGAGAGACACATTAGCAGAGTGCGCTATTTGGATTACTGGGAGGTGTCCCTTCTCCAGCTGTACTTATAGGGTGCTGACATCATCAGTGTTTGGAAAGGGTAATGTGCATCATGTAGTGTGATCTCCTGATTGCCAAAAAGCACATGTCTTTCATACAGAATTGCACACACACAAACTCCCCTCATCCAAACACACACACTTGTCATTTGCAGGTTTCAAACCCCTATCTAACGATGTTATGACACTGGTGACAGACGCATTAGCGGAGAGCACTATTCACATTACTGGGAGGTTTCCTTTCTCTTGCTGTATTATAGGGTGCTGACATCATCAGTGCTTAGATAGGGGAATGCGCATCCTGTAGAGTGTTTTCCCAGTTGCCAAAAGTGACATTTCCCTCACACAGACTTGCACACACACTAACACCCCTCCACCCACACTGGGCAGTTGCAGGATTCAAACCCCTACCTAACTATGTTATGACACTTGTGATAGACGCATTAGCAGAGCACACTATTCATATTATTGGGAGGTTTCCTTTCTCCTGCTGTACTTATAGTGTGCTGACATCATCAGTGCTTAGATAGGGGAATGTGCATCCTGTAAAGTGTTTTCCCAGTTGCCAAAATGGACACTTCCCTCACACAGACATGCACACACATCAACCCCGCTCACCCACATACACACACACACACACTGAGCATTTGCATGGTTCAAACTCCTACCTAATTATATTATGGCACTTGAGGGAGACGCATTAGCAGAGCACGCTATCCGAATTACTGGGCATCTGTTCTGCACCTGCAATATTTATAGGGTGCTGACATCTTTATTTATACAGAGGTATGTACATCTAGTACTACCTGTCAGGTGTGGGATAGCATATATATGCATTTGCAGCCACCTACTTCAGGGTCAGATATGCACATCCCACTGGCAGGTTATGTTCTATACCATGCTTCGTGACCACAGGACCTGTAACACACAACACAACCAGTCCAGAACACCACTCCCACATCCAGGACACACACTTTGCTTCCCTGGGAACAGTGCCGGGATATGCAGGTATTCACATTCACCATTCCAGTTAACATCAGGTACAGGCATATTGTGTGTGGGAACTACTCAGGCCTCTACAACTTTACCCTACAGCCACTACAATTTGTGGGTCCATGTGCTATGGCAGAACCACTCACCATAGCCACATGGGGGAATACATATTGCACCTGTCCATCTGCAACTTGGGTACTCACTGTTCCAAACCAGAGGTAGACCACCATTGTTGATATCTGACCATACCCACCTTTCCCTGGACATCCATATCCCATCCCCACCCCCAGGCAAGGTTGTCACTGCAAACAAACTGTATTTAGCACAAGCAGACTCTACACTTGTGAAGACTGGGGTGGACGACTTCAAAGGACCCATGCTGGGGGACTATACTGGCCACTCTGCATAATCCTTGACAACTGCATTCTATGAGCATGTGTAAGGTTTGCATTGATCATGCTATCCCACATATACCCATGACTGCTCCACAACAGGACACCTGTCAGGTGTACACCAGCCATATATGAGCTGTCCAACAGACAGAGTGAGCTAATACATTGCAGAGCTGTAGCCCACAGAGGGAGGACATCTGTGAACAGTACCAGCATGACACTTCAATCCCACATAATCATCACAACACAGTGTTGACAGTGGAATTGTCCAGACAATACAGATAGGGCTCCCCTCAGTCTGTTATTGATGCCCACTTACTGTTAGAGGTCCTCAGCATCCCTCTTCCAGCACACACTACCAACATGGATGTGGCTTAGCACATTCAAACCCTGGGATCTCCACTGTGCCCCTGCCTGACAGAGGCACAGCTCACTAGCCTCACACGTTGCCTTATGTGACCTACTTTACAGTGGCACAGTAGCCTACTGTACTGGGGATGCAGATGCCAAGCACACTCTGGCTAAGCTGTCATTCCCTAGGGCAAACAGCCTAGTATTGACCTGTACACCCATATGTTTAATTGTCAGATGCACAATATTTGTTGCTGTTAGACTGTTTGCAGGTCTTTATTGCCATAGCATTCCCTGTTCCTATGAACAACTTGTGTATCTGTGGAAGATGTTTGAATATGAGGGCGATCCACTATATCACTTATGTCTCTGTAGTCATTTACTGTGTGCACTGGGCAGATTGCTGTGTTGTGGTTGGTTCCTGGAATGGCACGTACAAATACCAGATATGTGAGGCCAACTGCTAAACGGAGATATGGCCTAAGTGTGTGAGCATGCCCAGTTCAGCCTTTCCATGGCATGTTGTCTGACATATGCCTCATTTATCAAAGTGTGCGAGCATGCCCAGTGTGAGCTTTCCATATGTTGAACACTGCAGTCCACCACATATTTGGGTGGGTGTGAACTTCAACAATATCTCACATTTATGGTTAAGTGTTGGGCTCATGTTGTGTACTTACTGGCCAACTGCTTCGTGTCTGCCACAACAGGGATTATACTGTGCCTGCAGGGATTGCATGGGATACTTTGCATACAGTTGTCAACATCCTTTCATAATGACCTAACACTGTAGTACCGTATAGTGTACTGGTTCAGTACTTTCACTGTGGTGGACAGTATCCTGAGCTTTAGTCCTATAACTGCTTTACATCTTCATAGTGAGCACAACAGACTGTGTAGGGGCCAGTTGTGCACATATGACCATGTTGCATTATGTTCAGATATGGACTACCTACACCAGGCTTGTCCAACATTGGTAGTGTATTCCACAACATAGGTGGACATTGGCAAACACTAGCGATGTTCCCTAGGCCATTTCTGATGCTAGTCACAGAGTGTGTTTGTCCTTTGACACACATTGTAACTGAAGTTTGCCATGACATATGTCATGGTTAGTATACTGTGCCTCCGTCTACCTCTGACATAACAGTGATACCCAGGGTAAACCTACCATCTCCCATCCACTCATCAGTATTCCTCTTGAGGGGTGTCGATAGGTGACTCTCTGGCTAACCTGTACTGGGAGTTTACTCAAGAGTGGGGGTGGCTTCTGTGTTATGGATCATTCAGTACAGCTTGTCCTATGTATGTCAGTGCTGGGGTTCAGGTCTCTCATGTGCATAGCTCACTGCCATTCAGATTGTACAAGGTGCAGCATCTTCATTGACTCCATCTTGGACATGGCTTCATACATCAGGCACAGCTTGGCTCTGGGTGGGCAGTATGGCAGTGTGTGGAGCTGCAGTTTGTTTAATCAGGCAACACATGGCATCTGTGCATGCTCTTTGCTACTCCTGGTGAGGTACTGTTGTGGATTTTACAGTTGATGGAGGTGTCTGCTGAGGTATATCCTACAGGGGCTATTGTAGTCAATTCTGACGCTGATGAATTATGACTGCAGAGCCACAGTGACCTCTCCTTATCTAGATCTGACAACCTTCATGATTGGATGGGTATATGGTATGTTTCTGCGAACACTACAGCCACATGTTTGTCCAATGCAGGATATCTATCACCTTGTGTCCCCAGGTCTCTCATTACATGTTAGGTACGTAATGGGTTAACACCTGTGTGGTAATTGGTGGGCACTTACTGTATATCCACGGTGGTTGTCTATACACATTTCTGCAATTAGCTTGCTGAAATGGCTATGGCTCCAGTTGTCTGTTTCTATGTGGCCCTTTTGTGGGTTGCTTGTGTCAGCTGGGGGTCAGATATGGTGGGCAGTTTGTACTCCTCTGCATACATGTTCAGTCACAGTCCTTCCATGTTGGCCTGTACCTATGGGACATATATACGGAATGGGGGAGGTCCTAGGACCAAGCCTTATGGGATGCCACTCATATCTGCTTTGTAGTCTGACATGGATGCAGCATGTCTGACCATATCAGTTCTGTCCTTGGTCTGGTTTGCAACCCCTCTACTGACATAGGGGTTTATATTTAAGCTGGTGAACATATCCATACTGAACTCATAGGGTATTGTCTGGAAGCATTTGCACGCTCCAGCTACACTGTGTGGACCACATTGCCCTCATCAGTGACCTTAATGACTGTTTCAAATGGGTCAAACATGTTTAGGGGCAGGATCTGCACTTACAACAGCCACACTGGGTAGTGTCCGGTGTCAGTAGGTCCCCAATAGCTTTATGTCTGCGGTACATGCTGATCCTTTCCATAGCTGTGCAGACCAAGCTTGTCAGGATCCTAGGGTGGTAGTTTGCAGTATCCATTCAGGCAACACCTTTGTTGTGAAGGACCACTGTTGTTGTGCACTGCTCTTTGGGTACATATCCTGTGGTAAGGCTGACATTGGGCAGTAGTGTGATTTGGCATTCCATTATTCTTGGAGTCCATGTTGGCCTCAGCCCAGGACACCATCTCATACCTTTGCTGCTGTGTGTTTTGCTTTGTAGATTATGGCTGTTACCTCAGCATCTGCAATGTCAGGGGGCCAGCAGTCTGCTGGGATAGATATTTTGCATTCTGGGGGTTGCACTGCACCTGTCAGGTTGTATGTTGGCAATATGTGTGTGTGTTTGGTATGTTGTTTGTAATATCTGTGTGATTCGGAGCATATCTGTGAATTCCCAACATGGTTCCTACCATCAGTTGAGTAAGCCTTGTGATTATCCTTAGTGTCCTGTACAATTTGTATCTTAATAGGTTCATAGGTTCATACTAGGCTATCCACCCTAGGGCATTAGTATGCCTAGCCAGAGTGTGTGTGTGTATTTCGCTGCCCCTTGCTATGTGAATATTATGGCCATTTGTGATTTTCTTTACTGTGCCTCTGTCTGGACGTGACACAGTGAAGACCCCCAGTGTACATCTACGATCATCCATCCACTTGGCAATATTCCTGTTGAGGGGTGTCAGTGAGGGGTTCTACCTAACATGGATTGGGATCCTGTTCCAGGATGTGGGGAGCCTCTGGGTTATGTATCTGTCCCTCCAGCACATCCTATTTCATTATGTGTTGAGGTTGACATCTGTCACTCTCACAGCTCCAATGGCTTTGATTTCCTGGTGTGGAGCATGTCCATTACTCCTGTGTTGGACATGGCCTTGTACAACAGACATACAATGCCTCTGTGTAGGCAGTCTGTGACTGCATTCAGCTGGGGTGTCTACAGCCAGGCAGCATATGACATATATTTGACACCCTTTATCCTCTTGGTGAGGTACCTTTGAGGTCTTCCTAACCGCTGCAGGTGTCAGGTATGGTACATCCCATATGAGTCATTGTACTAGATTATGGGTCTGATAAGGGAACAGTACAGGGGCACAGTGACCTCTGTTGATGTAGATGTGAATCCTTTCATGATACGGTGTCCAATATAGACAGTCTTCCTAGCCACATTGGCATTGTGAGTGTCACATAACAGGTTACTGTCGACTTGTGTCCCTAGGTCCCTGATTACTCCTTGCATACATAATGGTTTACCACCTATGTGGTAATTTGTGAGTACCTTGCTTGGTATGTGGTGGGACATTCATACTGTCCAGTGTCTTCAGGATGTCTGGGTGGGGTTCCTGTGTGTGAGAGTGTGGTCTGTTGCATGCTACAGGCTGTACAGCAGTTTTGACTACAGTTAGGTGCACATGGGTGGTCTCCGCTGCTTCGTGCATTGTCAGTTACCTGGCCATATGGGTGTCTGTGCTGCATATGGATACTCCCCCTCCTTTGATGTTTTGGTCCAGGTGTTGGGGCCATAACGCATGATATGTGGTATAACCTGGTAGTGCTGATGTGCTGTCAGTAGGCTTGCAGCAGGCTTCTGTCACTGCACAGACATCGATGTTCTCCATGCTGGGAAGTGCCTCAGGAGCATGCATATTGCAGTTTACACATCTGGCATTGGTCAGCATTACCCATATGTTTCTTACCACTTATGTTTTCTAGGGTGGCGGGTTAGTGTTTTTGGCCTTGCCCTACGTACGACTCTATGGAGATGGCAAAGGCCTTAACCAGTATCCAGACACCCAGGGGTAACAGGTGCAAGCCATCCCTGGAACAGCAGCAGCATGACTTGTCATGCATGACATCTCAAGCAGACAGACATTAGACCCTCTTGGACTGACAGCTGTAATTGTGCCACCTGTTAAAGCTGATCATTCTGTGTTTGTACTGTGGCATCATTCTTGGTGAGGGTTGGATGCTGCAAATGGCCAGTGTCATACCGGCCTGGAGTACATACTCAGAGAGCTCATCTATGTCTCTTTTCATGTAGTCCAGGAAGGTGCATCTCAGGTCATTCACACCAGCATGGACAATGAGTGCATCATATTTCTGCTTGCTTTGGGGTGACCTGCGTACTTGTGTTATGTGGCATATTGTGGCAGCCTACAGGCAGCTTACTATACCCTTTCCCTTGTTCAGTCTGGTGAGTGGGACAGCAGTGTGTCTGCCTATACAGACACCTATTACAACTGTATCAGGCATGTTGTTTCTCATTCTGGCCTGTGACTGTTTGGCACACCAGCTTTGTGTACTATGTGTTGCATGTGCTATGTTTGGAGGTTGTGGTTGCTTGGGGTCTGCTTTGGAGGCCTCTGTTGGTGTGGTGTGTTTGTAATTAGGGCCTCTGGTAATGTTTTTCTGTGTTTATGTGTTTGGTTTACAGTTGTGATAGGTCTATGTGGGACTGGGTTTGTGGTGTATGTGGTTACCTTCTCCTCCTGACTAGTTTTGACAGTACTGAGTTGGGGGAGCTCAGCCTCCAGTTTGGAGAAATGGTTGCATCTCTCACATATATTTGTATTTATTGGGGGGAGTTGAGGGTTGTCTGTGTACTTGGGGCAGGTGTCACATTGCCTCTGGATTCACAGATTCTACTTGTTGTGGCTGGCCTTAGTGGATTGTATGTGTGGACATATTTTATTGCCATACTACTGATCAGTGATTACTTCCCTTTTTATGTTTGCTCTGTCATGTAGTAGCTTCCTCATTCTCTTGCATGGTTTGGTAATGGCTGGAGTCCAGCATGTCAGATGCCTGCGTGTATGGCATTGTGTCTTGTTATTTGTGATTGCATAATCCAAGCATTCCTAACTGTGTTCATGGAATGCCTGTATAACATGTTCTGCAGTGTGTCTCATATTCTACACCTGCACAGGGCCTTTCGTGGATTCTACATCGGTTTGGAGGGGTGCAACTAATGCTTTACACATGTTTTTCACTGTGGTTTTCTGGCCAGGGACTGTGGTCAGGATGTGTATATCCGGTGTGTTTACTCTATGGCCTGGTCTTACCAGAGAGGGATACAATTCTCATCTTGCCATCCAGTACGCATGTTGCTGATTATCACATCCAGTATGCTTACCTCTCTTGTGGGAGTGGTATGTTGTTCCTGGGCATTTTGGTTTATGGATTCTGGGAACTTTTCTCCTACTGTGTTGGTGCTAGTATAATGCTCCCAGTGTATGTCTGGGTATTTTCAGTCAACCAATATAATGTGGTTTGGGGGGCTTGATATATTCATGTATTCCAACATAGGCCAGGTGCAGTTCCTGGTGTTACAACAGTAGTCTGCAGCAGGCTATATCCTGGGAGGCGGTTTTAGCCATTGGTATTTGACCATAGCTAATCCATGCTGCTTCTTGTTGTGGTACCAACATGGGGGTGTGGTTATCCTTGACAATTATTGCTAGTCACCCTCCTTTTGTAGCTTGTTCCATGTTTTGAGGCTGTACAGCACAGTATGAGGTGTAACCTGATAGTGTTAGGGTGCAGATGTGAGCCTTGACCCAGTTTTCTATTACAGGACTGATATCAACATTCTCCATACTGTGTGCGTTTACACTGCACGCATCTTGCTGTTTAGACTTCTGGCATTGGGTAGCATTACATCTAGGTTCCTATCCCTTGTGGTACCTATGAAGGTGGGTTTGTGTTTTGAGACTTACCTATTCAGGGCACGCTGTGGGTACTGACAGCCTTTGCCAGTATCAATGGGGCCTGGACTGATAGGTGCACGCCACCCCTAGCAGGTGGTGCATCATGTCATGCTCAGCATGTCTTCCCAGACTGAAACACATTGGCTCCCCTTTCACTAACTGCATTACTTCAGCCAGTTATTGCAATTGATCATCCCATCATCATTTTGTGGCTTCATGCTTGGTGAGGGTGGATGTTAGTCAGGGTCCTCAAGTGTGCATATAGTACATGGTGTTACATTACTTAACACATGGCATTCATGCCTCAGGTGGTGCTGCAGGGCTGCCTCTGTCAGATGCACATATTACACTCCCTGTACATGTTTGTGAGCAGGTCATGTCATTTTAGGCATCCCTGTTATTATTTGAGTGAGTCAGAGAGGGGTATCATTCCCAGGGTTCCTACTGAGCCAGTGTATGTGCTATGCATTGCCTCTTTGCCAAGGCCAGGGCATACTGGGCACGCCTCCTTCTGCCTACTGGGGCAGGCTCAGGTTGTTCCTCCTCCAAGTCACGCTCTGCCTGTGATGGCCTTGGCAATGGTGGGGGGCTGTTTGGCCCAGTCCTATGCTGGTCCTGCTGCAGCTGTTTTTGCAAGATCATATTATGTAGCATAGTACATACCATGACAATTTGGGTACATGTAGTTGGTGAGTACTGCAAGGCTCCACCAGATGTGTCCAGACACCAGAACCGTGACTTGAGCAGCCCAAACACACGCTCTATTACATTATACGTTTGTGCATGTGCCTCATTATGGCATTCCTATTCAGGTGTGTGTGCATTTCTGATGGGTGTCATCAGCCATGGCTCCAGTGCATAACCTGCATCCCCCACTAGGTGTCCATGTGGGATGTCCCCATTGGCAAATGTCTGGTAGAGCTGCGTCAAATGCCAGATGTGGGAATCGTGGTAGCTCCCAGGGCAGCCAGCACACACATTCATTATTATGCCCTGGGCATCACACATGACCTGGCAGTTGATGGGGGGGGAAGCCCTTGCAGTTAATGTAGGCCCTACCCTGCTCACTGGCTGGTGCTTTGATGCGTGTGCGTGCAGTCTATTGCACCCACTACCTCAGGGTATTCCGCTATTTGCTGGAAGAGACGCATATTGCTGGCCAATACCTCACGGGCATTGGGGAAATATACATGATCACCGACATGTGCTGACATGGCATCCAGGAACTGGTGCAGTACCCTGGAGGTTGATGCCTGTGATATCCCCATCATATCACCAGTTGGTCTCTGGAAGGTACCTGTTGCTAGTATTCTTAGGCCAACACATACCTTGGTTTCCACTGGGATGGGTTCCCCTCTGTTGGCTCTGTGTGTGAGGCGTGGCCTGCACAGCTCGACTATTTGCTGCAGGAGCTCTCTGTCCACTCTATAGCGCTCTACTATCTCCAGCTCATATAAACCGTGGTAGGTGACCCTGGGCCTGTACACTCTTCTCCGTCTCCTCACTGTGGGTTGTCTGGCACCATCTGCATTGTCACCACCCTCAGCAAGTCACCTATGTCTCATTATGACAGCTATGGCAGCCCCTAGCATTTCTGCTCTGAGTTCAGCTTTTTCAGTTTTCACTTCTAATGGTTTACTCCTGTCTTGCAGTGTCTCTTGAGAGAAACATCCTGCACTGCTGTTTGCAGAGTTTTAAGTGCTGGGCTGGGCTACTATTCTGCCTGTGTAATTGCCTGCTTCTAATTGCTTTCATCTGCTAGCTCCAGCAGTATTCCCTGCTAGCTTCCTACTAATTCTGTTGCTTCCTTTTTCCTTTCGGTTTCCTCCTCAGGGGGGAGCAGTGTGCATACCAGCGGAAATACGCTCATAGTGGCTTACATGCACGGACACATGCTTACACGGTTCAGGATCTGCCTATTCGGGTTAAAACGTGCACACCAGCGCAAACAGTGTTACAAATCTACCAACACACTCCCACATGCTCAGTCTGCCTTACACACGCGCACACTGCCCTACTCGTGCTTCATGGCATGCACACGTGTGCATGCACGCCCAGCAAGAAACTTTGGTGTAAGTAACAGTGTACACCTTCCATTTCTTGACTTTCCCATGCTTATCTTGTGGCACTCCTCTTTCCATGATCTGTGTCTGTCATCTGTCATGTAACACTGACCTCCAATGAACTGCATTTCTTTCTACCATTCCCCCCTGTGATGTCACCTATCTCCTACTCTATTCCTCCCCCTTATGTATCTCTTACACTACTCAGACTGTGCTCATTTGCTATGTGACTGTGGGATTCAGTATCCTAACCCTCATTTACATCAGATTGCCTACTAATGCTTAGTTACATGTCTTAGACTCAGCTTCCCCTTAGCAACCACTACACGGTGGCCATGTTGTTTTGGTCTGCTGGTCCCTGCATTGTCATTCCATGTATTGCATAAAACCCACATTTGTGGGTTTATAACCTTCATTTTTATGTTTTATACAGCGCAGCCCATTTGCACGTGCTGCGTTAAACATCGGGCAAAAAAAATTATATATTTTTAATATTTGCATTGGGTTACCTTGCCAATGGCCACATATTTGGCCATTGGCATGCTGCCTGATACATATGCACCCTTTATTTGGAGCTGACATGGCTCCATTGTGATTTTTACAGAAACGTACTCAGTTGTCAACTGAGTACATTTCTACAGCTAAAACGGCTCTTACACGGGCTGCTTTCTGTTTGTGGATCGCTACTCTACCTCATTTGCATGCATTTTGGCTGCAAGTGAGGTATTTAGCATATCCACGCCCAGTCCGTGTAAGAGACGTTTTAGCTGGTCTTTTACATGGAGTTTCGGGCTGTTCCTGGATCACGAGGCTTGCATGGAGTGTTACACGTCTCTTACACTCCGTGCAAGCCTTCGTGAATCCTGCCCATTGATTATCAACAGTATATGTAGTAAATGTTGCATGTTAATATAGCTTCTTGTCATTTATAATATTAGTAACAAAGTTGTCAGACAAGATGTTAAAGTATGTAAAGACAACTAGCTATTTCTGACTGTGGTTAGTAGTGGCAGTAGTATAGTTGGGTTAAGAGTCTAGGTGGGAGGGTAAGGGTGGGGGTGTTAGTCTGGATTAGAACAAGGACAAAGCCAGTGCAAATTTAAGTGGAATTTGAGTGCAGTCTTGAAAAGGCTGCTGGAAGGTATAGTAGGTATAGAGGGTGGAAGATTGTTCCAAAGTTTAGATACGGTACATGAAAATATGGATTCTCCTGCTGAGTTTTTGGGTTTGATAACAGTGAGTTGATTTTTGTTGCTTGATCTTAGGGGCCTAGTGTGGTGATGGGGTTGGAGAAGGGTTTGAAGGGAAGGGATGTTAAGGAGGTGGTTAATAAGTTTATGAGAGAGTGTGAGTTGATTAAAGTGAAGGAGTTGTGGGAGTTCTAGCCAGTTTAGTTCTTTAAGAGTGATACAATGATGGCTGTAGTAGGAGGTTCCAGTGGCAAATTTAGCAGTTTTGTTGTAACAAGCATCCAGCTTGTGTAGGTCTGTCTGTTTAAGTTTGGTAAGTATTGAGGGATGCATAGAGTAGGGTGGAGATTAGCTGGGAATTGGCTATGGAGATTCTAGCCACCTTGGTTAGGAATTGGCGGCTTCAATATAATGCAACAAGTTTCTTTTTTTTATTGTGAGAGATATGTGGGTGCCAAATCTAAGTTTGTTGTCTATTTCCACACGGAGTAATTTTGTGTGTACTGATGGAGAGATGATGGTATTATCTTTGGCAAGAATATTGAAGTGGGGGTGTTTTGAGTGGCTTTGGAAGGTTGGAACAGGAGAAGTTTTGTCTTACCTGGGTTGAGTAGGAGCTGAGCATTGGATAGCCAGCTTTCTACAGAAGTGAATGATTCCTGTGTGATTTGCTGTAGTTCTGGTAGAGTGGGGGCAGAGCAGATGAGAGTAAAGTCATCTGCATACTGTATAAGAGATGCTTGTGTGGTGGCAGTATGTAGGTTGTTAGTGAAAAGTGAGAATAGCAGGGGGCCAAGGATAGACCCTTGGAGAACTCCGAAAGTAACTGGGAGGTGAGATGATATGTTATAATCCCAGATTACTGATTGCTGGCATCCATGTAGATAGCTGTGGAAACAGTTGCAGGCTGATTGTGAGAAGGAGAGGTTGGGGAGAGCAGAGTAGTAGCTCATGAGATACCATGTCAATGGCCTTTGAGAAATCTAGAAATACGGCAGTAGATAAGAGGCCATTGTTTTTGTGATGGAAGTATAGTGTTGGTGAAGAAGATAGTAGTAGAGGTAGTAGAGATAAGTTGGAAGCTAAAGGAGAAGTGGGTTAGAGGTGGCTTCGAGCTATCTGTTTTGTTATTTTTGGTGGGGCTGAGGGTGACTGGGTGAGGGGAGTTAGTCTTGGTAGCCATTAGCTGGGTAGCTAGTGCCTGGATATTTTCTGTAAAGAAGCTATTAAATGTGCTTGCAATAGCCGCTGGTGTTTTGTCGAGAGCAACTGAAGGGGTGGGAGTGGTGGTACGACCTGGGTGAAGGAGGTTATTTATTCCAGCCCAGAACTTTTGGGGTTTATTTTAATGCTTTTGTTGTAGGTGGGTGTAGTAGTGTTTTTTGTCTGCTATGACAGATCTTTTAGTGCCATTCCTTATTTTATGGTATCTGATTAGATCTATAGGGTCTCTAGTGTTATGCCAAGTGGACCAGACCTTATTCCTGTTGGTCATTTTGGATTTTATGAGTTTAGTTAGCCATGGAGCAATTTGAGTTTTGACACGGATGGTGCGAATGGGGGCATGGGAGTTAAGGATATTGAGGAATTTAGTGTTAAACAAGGCCACAGCCTCATCTAATGACATTATTTTAAGTTCAGACCAGTTTGTAGCTTTTAGGTCTTGTAGAAAGTTGTCTAAGTTAAAGTTTTTTTCTATTTCTTGTCTCCTACTAGGTGTGTTGATGGGTGAACTCAGCTTTGGATTTGGTAATGTAGATGAGGCAATGATCACTGAGGTAATCAGGCAGTGTGCCTGAGTGGTGCATCTGCGGGTCACCATTAATCAGGATACAATCTAGGATACTACCTTTGTCTTTGTTTTTGCTGTACCTAGTGGAGGAGGATATGGTTTGAGTAAACCCTTGGAGATTTAAGTGGTTGCTAGGGGCCTTGGAAGATCAGTTGTTCCAGTCGATGTTGAAGTCACCTAAGATAATGGTTTCTTGGGGATAGTTGCAGGCTAGCCAGTCTAATATATGTTCTAGGGTGCTAACATTATTTCCAGGGGAAATATAGGTGCAGACAATGTATCTACTTTTATTTTTATTTATTTGCAGCTTAATGATGAGAATTTCAGCATTATTAATTTACCTGCGGAGGCTGTTGGGTGTCACTAGTGACTGTGAGGTTGGACTTAAATAATACAGCCACCCTGCCACCTTTCTTTGATTTCCTCTCTAACCTAAGGATGTTATATCCTGGGGGAGTTATTTCAGTGTCTTTAGTTGCAGGTTTTGACCAGGTTTCGGTAAGGCAGAGAATGTCCAGGGCTTGGTTGGCTAGCAGTGCATGAAGGTAGTGGATTTTATCATTTAGGCTCCAGATGTTAAGATGGCAGGCTAGAAAGCAGTTTGGATACTTATCTAACAAAGAATAGAGGGTAGGATTATTTACCTTAGACCCAGTATCAGGAGGTGTAGCATTGTTAGGGTTTCGGTGGGAAATCTGTGGTATGGATGGGCCAGGGCTAGGATGGATATCACCATCTTTAGTTAGGTTGGAGTTCATCTGGGTTATTAGTTTCAATATTTTACTGATAAGCCTTAGATACTGCCTAGATTTTTGGCTGATATAGCTTGGTTGGAGAGGGTTGTGGTATTTGGAGGGGTTGGCTAAGATAGGGGGCATGTAGTTAAAATGGCCTGGTTTCTTAGAAGCAAGAGTGGTGGAAGTTTGGGGATTTGGGCATATGAGGTGTGAGTGGTATACATGTTCATATGCTGTAAGGTGGTATGGTACATAGAGCATTATAAATAGGTAGAGGGGTGAGATGGATTTGGATGTTATCATTGTAATATTTAAGATAGTGAATAAACAGAGTGTTAAATATATTAGCTAGCAAGTGGTTGTGTACTAAACTATTAGCGTAGCAGATGAAGAGAAACAGAACAATGAGAGATTAAAGTGCAATAGAGGAGGTACTGGTGATTAAGCAGAAAGGTGGAGTAAGTGGCAGGAGGCTGTGATTGGGTGTATGGGTAAAGGGAGGGGTTAGGTGTTATAAATTTAGTTGTACTGGAGGCGGGTGGAAATTGGGGGTAGGGAGGGGCATGAAGCAGCAGGGCTAACACTGTTCCTAAGGTTAGCTTTTTCCAGGTAGGTAACTTTACGCTGATGTTTGCCTCTTAATTTAAACAGCAAAAGATTAATTCTTTTGGGGTCAATCTATGCTTGGATTTAGGCACTTAATGTTTGAAACACACATAAATTATTTTTTTAACAGTGTAAGCCACTTTAAATTCACTGCTCACATTAGTAAGTTTTGCAGGTAGAGCCTTTTAGCACAGCATACAATTATGGAGTATACCAAGTCCTGCTAAAGCTACTGAGCATACTTTTCTTTTTCAGCTACAATTCTAGAGAGGGCTTTAAATGTGGGGCATAAAAACTAGATTATAAACAAGGTACCAGTTATTGAGGGAGTAGGGGGTAATGTATAGTGCTTTTAGACCCAGTTAGAGTTTTAATAAAGCACACAGGAGAAAGAAATGCCAGTAATGACCTTAAATTGATTCTACAGTAGTTGGGCAGGCAGTCTTAGCCTTCCGAGTGTGTTCACTGAACAGGCACAGGGTTTCTTATGGAAGCAAGTCCTTTCAGTGGGAATATGGGGCAGAGAACCTAAAGAAGGGATAATCTAGTTAGTTACACTCTGAAGCAGCCATTACACCATCAGTTAAAGCAGCTAGCATGATTACAGGCATCAAAATGCACCTACTGTAAAGCATAAAATTCTCAGTCAGCCAACATTCTAAGCAACATTGTATCTACTCAAATGCACTTGCTTTAAACAAAGAATTCTCAGTCAGCCAGCATTCTAAGCAACAATGTTTCTCACAATCCCTGATAGTTTATGTACTTGAAAGAACAACAATGGAGTTAAATAACTTAGTGTTAAGCTTGTTTTACGTGTTAGTAAAATCATTCAGCTTCATACTGGCTTTTCTGCTAACATAGAGCAGTTGCGAGTGTAATGGATTACAGCAAACTCTACAATTATGTTTTCAGCACATTTCCAGTTGTAAATGCTATTAAGTTAACAATACAACATTTAATAGACATTTTTAGGAGACAATAACATGCTGTATGTTCGTACCGTATCCTACTGGGTCCTGCTGCACTAGGGATTTAAAAATGACAGGTTCTACAGGGATTTAAATAACCTCTGTTTAGAGGGAAGGGGGAGGAGTGAGGCGAGCTAACACTGTTCCTAAGGTTAGCTTTTTCCAGGTAGGTAACTTTATGCTGGTGTTTGCCTCTTAATTTAAACAGCAAAAGATTAATTCTTTTTGGGTAAATTTATGCTTGGCTTTAGAGACTTCATGTTTGAAACACACATAAATTAGTTTTTTTTAACAGTGTAAGCCACTTTAAATTCATTGCTCACACTAGTAAGTTTTGCAGGTATAGCCTTTTAGCATAGCATACAATTATGGAGTACACCAAGTCCTGCTAAAGCTATTGAGCGTACATTTCTTTTTCAGCTACAGTTCTAGTGAGGGCTTTAAATGCGGGGCATAAAAAACAGATTATGAGCAAGGTACCAGTTACTGAGGGAGTAGTGGATAATTTATAGTGCTTTTAGACCCAGTTAGATTTTAATAAAGCACAAAGGCGAAAAAAATGCCAATAATGACCTTAAATTGATTCTACAGTAGTTGGGTATATATATATATATATATATATATATATATATATATTGCAAAAAAAAATATATATATATATATATACACACACATATATATATATATATATATATATATATATACACACACATATATATATATATATATATATATATATATATATATATATATATATACACACAGTATACACACACACACACACACACACACACACACACACACACACACACACGCATATGCATGTAGGGATTGACAGATATATAGATATAGATAAGTTAGATATAGATATATGGATTACTGAAGTTGGATCAAAGCTGCAGACAGCCATCAGCTGTTAAGCTGACCGCAGCCAATTGACAGAATAGCAGATAGTCATGCCAGTGAGGGATATCTGCTATAGCTAAGAAGGAACTTTCATCATTAATGCCATTAGTAAGTGGTGGAGAGAGCATGTGTGTTTTAGTGTTATATTTTTACTTCAGTATTTTTGTGTTGATTATTGGTGCTGCAATGTTATTCCACATAGATTATTTATTTTATTTATTTTATTTTACATTTGTTGACCAGGCTAGTCTAACTGGATACATGTCCATTTTCAGTAGACACCCGGGGAGAAAAGCTCCAAGCAGCAACAATGAGCAAAGATATACAATAAAGTATAATTAAAATGAAATTTGGTACAATGTTAACATTAAAAGATAGAGTTATACAGAGTTATTTAGCAAGTCTAGGCTAGAAGCAAATACCATGAGAAAAACAAAAATTAAACAGAAGATAGATAATCTAAAGAAAAAAAAAATGTATCGATTTAAAGATTATCATACATACATCCACACACATTCACACACACACATACATATCTTTATTTACTGTACTAATATTTTTAATTAAACTCTCTGAGAACTTTCCTGTTATAGTTTAAAGTCTATGTGTACACAGTTTGCTTTGAAAACATTTTGAAGAGGAAATAAAGATGTACATATGTTTTCATGTGTGTGTGTGTGTGTGTATGTGTGTGTGTGTGTGTGTGTGTGTGTGTGTGTGTGTGTGTGTGTGTGTGTGTGTGTGTGTGTGTATGAAATGAGTGCATGTTATGTATACAGTGAGAAATATTTTGCATGTCACCACATACTTTACTAGCATATATTCCATGGATGCATTTTTTTCATACAACTGATTTATTTAACACATTTAGGCATATATATCTGCATTTTTGAGAAATAAAACACGTGCACATGGCTGCTATACTTTTTAATGAGTTGACATATAATACACACACACACACACACACACACACACACACACACACACACACACACACACACACACTCACATATTTGATTTGATTCTGAGCAAATAGCAAAACTGAGTTGAAGAAGTTTAGAACATCTGCTCGACCTGAAATTAGAATAAAGGAGAGAGGTAGCTACGAGCAATATTTTATTTTAATACCCAATAATAGTTTGGTCACCATCCATTTAATGCCAGCATTATTACTGAATTTTTGTAATATATTTGAGCAATATAGGTATTTGTCTGGCAGTAATAAAACATTTCCACCAATAACTGGAAAGGTGGAGTCTTGTTTCTATATATTATTGTACTGCACAGGGTGATATTTTGTTTTCTTGTGTATGGCAGGTTCCTGTTATTCCTGGCATGTGAGCTTTGCATTGTTTGAAGTAGGTTTCAGTAGGTTAAGCTTGTTGCTTATGCGTCTTGCTTTATAGTGTCTTACCATAAGCCCTTCAGTGAAGTGGTTACTTGCCATAGAGCAGTGAGAAGGCACTGTAAGTGGCAGGGTCTAAGTTTGGTTATACAGCACCAAGGCATAGGAGATTAAGTTACTTTTTGTTTCATGTGGATGCATGTATAGGGGAATCAATAGATGGCAGTGTTACTTGGCGTGATATTAAGAAAAAATGTTTTTCCTATGAGGCATATAAAAGGAGGATGTGAAAAGTTCATGCTGTTTTTATAAGAAATACATAATAGGGGAAGGCTGTGAATTTTTACTCTTAGATCACTTTATTCCGAAGGGAATATTGTCGATTTAGTTCTGTGTAGAAGTGATCAGTCATGTGGACTTGGTAGACAGGTTGAGGTGTTATAGCCAAGAAGCAAAGGCACAGGACTTGGATAAATAATATATATGTGAGGATTGTTTGATGATTGTTATGGTGTATTTAGGTCTGGGCCTGACTCTTAACATAATAATAGATACATTAAAGATAGAAAAATGTGAGACTGAGTAATGACTTTATCCCCAGATGGAGATGAACATTATAGGCAAATAGCAACAATGAAATGGTGATGACGAATGATAAGAAACATGTTTGTTGTAGTGAACATAATCAGAAGTGGTGTAGTGCTTACTTTTATAAGGTCAAAGGAAGAAATGGAGGGTGAGAAAGTTGTTTAGCTTAGCTGTCTCCAACACCTACTATAAATAGATGGTAAACAGTATAAGTTTTGTAACATTTGCTGCCAAAAAAGGTCACTGTATGAAGTTGTGGAAAATAGGGATTTTATTTCATTTACTAATTCTGATGCTTAAGTTCAGTTGTAAAGGTGATAAACTAAGAAGTGAGAGCAAGTAGTTATCTGTCAATAAAGCTTACCTTTTAAATAATGGATGAAGAGAAAGGATGTACTCAAAAAATAAAATTTTAGGTAAGGAAAGCAGAGATGGAAAAGGTTTTGCTAGTTTGGAAGGCTATATTAAGTTGGGTGGTAGGATAGCAGTTAGTCAGAAGTTGATTTTGCTGTAACAAGACTTTTCTTCAATACTAAGAAGGTGAGGTGTGGCAGCCTTTGTTTAATGTAGTTAGAAGGGATAAGAGTAGCCTTCTCTGTGATAAGGGCGTGAAGTGTGAAGCATCCCATCAGTAAGAGAGGTTTTCTGCCATCAAAATCAACAATTGTTAGAGAAGAGGAAAAAATGGTCAAGTTTGTGATGCCTTCACTTACTTTTTAGTGACTTAAGATAGCTTTCATTTAAATTAATAGTATAGAGGTTGAGAAAAGATGATTTGTACTGCCAGAGAAGTTAGAAAAACAGACGCCAAACGCAAAAGTAACATGCAAGAAAAGAGGTGTCAAAAGTGCAGAAAGTGTTGCTTTTCAAAAGGTGAGACTGTCACTGCTGCAACCAGAAGCATGTTTTATCTTTGAAAAAGGGCGAGATAGCTCTAAGGGATTTGTGGTAACTGTAGTCAAGATGGGTTAAAGGAATGCTGCCTCTTTTGCGATGAAAGGCAATTATTTACATTTTAGAGATGATGGAGAAAAAAAATTGTACCAGTGACATAGTCACACTTTAAATCAGGTGAAGGCTGCATATGCTATAAGCAAAGGTAATTCTTAATATCTTTGAGAAGATGGAGGAATGACCATTGCTTTCACCAGTATCCTTGTATCATACATCTCAATCTCTTAGTGCAAGAAATCTGGACAAAGTCTAAATGAACAGGGGGAAAAGGCTCAAAAATAGGAACAGATTTTAAATAGTGTCCTTATAAACTTATAAAGTTGATAGAATAACAGGTTTTGTGTTAGCACACATTTTCTGAATGATATAAAGTATGAAACTCAAATATGTGTGATTACTTAGTGACTTCAGCTTTCAGTAATTTGCTACAAAACCACAAATTTTATGAGGAAACAGACCAAAAATATGAGACACAAATCTGTGCATTCTGTGAAAATATGGACAGTTGAGAAGACTGTGTTGTGAATAGGGCAAGCAGATTAAATGTTAGTAAGAGAGATATGTAGTTGAAAGTGACAATATTTGCTATGCTGCCACCAAAGGCAAGTGTTATTATATATAAGGTGTGATGATGTGAGGTAGTAACAGCTATATCAGACAGAGTAGGGCAGTGCATGTGTCACATATGCCAGCATAGCTAGCTGGAGTTTTGTAAAGAATTTTATGCCATTTGTATATCAAACAGATTTGTACAGATGCTTGTGTTAAAAATGTATTTATAAAGTTGCTTGTGTTAAAAATGTATCAACAGTGGGCCCTGCTGGTCAGAAAAGGAATATACATATATGTCAGGCTGCATTGTGGTAACTGCTGAAATGTATATATGTTAACAGAGGATGCTGGAAGGGAAGGGGTTATGCTCAACCCAGCTTACCTTAAAAAACATAGGTTGAAATTAAATGACTTGGTTTAAGCCATAAAGATTTTATTTCACAGGCCTAAATGTAGCCAGCGATGCAATGTCTGGTCTGGGATCTTGCTCTCATTGTCCTTAGTGCCAGAGAATGACTGGTTAGTCTCCACAAGGAGGATACAAGTATTGGAATTGTTTTACAGTCTTCAGTTGCCTTAGCAATGCTCTAGGTTTGTATTGTGACATACCTGTACTAGATTCTGGTTCAGCTTCCAGTGAGGGGAGTAGTATAGGAACCACAGAATCAGGTGACCAGTTGTGATGTCATTCTATAGCCAACACTGAAATTATTTTAGATATTAGTAATAGATATGATAGTGACACTTGGTACTCTGTCTTGGACCTGACAACAAGACCACGCACCCACTTCATCTTGCCTTACTTTAATAAGTAACTAGGGAATTGTAATTCTTCAGTCAGTTAGGAAAATAGTGAGATTAGCTAAAAGTATTGTTTTTTTCTATATTTATCTGAGTCTTTCCATCTGGGTTATTTTTTATATTTCCTGTGAATTAAAACTTTGGTGTTTATTGTAAATATATATTCAGAATTTTCATGTTTTCTATTTTATTATTTATTATTAAATATATCTATACCTTTCATTGTGGTTGGTCTTTTAGAAAATAGTTAAACCATGAGAGAATTGCATTTATTTGGTGACACTGTGGTCTTCATGCTCCTGAAAGTCTTGCTGCTTGGCTTGCAAACATTACTGTTTGTAGAGTATTAATTTTACTAAGAGTAATTCAGTACCCTGGTAAAATCCTGAAAGTAGCTGGCTAGTGGCAGTGACTCTACCTTATAGTCTGGGTTGAGAGGGCATAGTTGGTAAATCTATGCTAGCCTTTCCCATGTGTGTGTGTGTGTGTGTGTGTGTGTGTGTGTGTGTGTGTGTGTGTGTGTGTGTGTGTGTGTGTGTGTGCATGTGTGTGTGTGTGTGTGTGTGTGTGTGTGTGTGTGTGTGTGTGTGTGTGTGTGTGTGTGTGTGTGTGTGTGTGTGTGTGTGTGTGTGTGTGTGTGTGTGTTTGTGTGTGTGTGTGCGTGTGTGCATGTCTGTGTGTGTGCATGTGTGTGTGTGTGTGTGTGTGTGTGTGTGTGTGTGTGTGTGTGTGTTGTGCTTGTCACCTACTTGGAACAGGGACACATAGAATGGGTTTCTAAAAAAAGAAAGGTGAAATCTTATTTGGGGCCCAGAGGATGACATCCTGCCCCAGGACTGGGTGTGTTCCCTGTGTGCTCTTAAGGGAAATTGTCATTGATGCAGAGACCTGCAGCTGAAATTCTGTGTGCATCTATCTTTGTTCCAAGTGAACATCCCCCACTAGCGTCAGTGGTAAGGACTGAGTCTCCTTGATTACTGGCCTATAGGAGGGACATCACATATTGGAGCAATATCACATAAGGAAAAAAAGTTTAGAAGTACTTAAATGTTGAAAAGGGAAAGATATATTTCCCTCTGCTACCACTAAAAGTAATCTCTTAATACATAAGACAAAAGTCCTAAAAGTGTTTAATATGCAAAAAGGGATAAGGTAACTTTACCTTTACTTGCACATAAGATAACTATTAATGTGCAAGAAAAGATGGTGAAATAGCCACTGTTGCTGCTGTAAGCTTCATGATTAAAGAAGGAAGATTTAACATTAGTAATGAAGAGGCAGAGTTGCAGGAAACAGACTTCCGTTTGTTTCCAGTTAAGACAATTGTTAACTTAGATTTTAAAGGAGAAGAAACTCTTCTAAGTAAACCAGGGATTGTGTCATTCAGAAAATCTATTTTTCATTAAGCAGTGGTAGTTGAGAGCAGTTACAATTAATAAACAATCAAGTAGCAGTGTTGATTTGCTAGAATGAAAATAATGCCATGTTTGTGGTATCACAAGGTGTGTTATTAAATGATTATTTAGTTATTCACATATTAATTGCACTGTTGGCAACCAGGTTAATTTCATTGACATTATCTCATTCCTTACAGAGTAGACACAGTCAAGAGATTTCCGTATATAGGCAAATGATTAAATGTTAATATTAATATGACCTATGTAACATGATTCCTTACAAATAACTGCCATCAAATGAACCAAAAAGGATATATGGTGTTAAGTTTAAATATTACTGCACAATTGTACATTGTTGTTCTAGTACTGTTACAATTGCCATTATTTAAGATAAGACTGCAATGTTGTATTTTTCTTATGCTAGGTATATAAAAACAAATATACTTTTTACTTCAGTAACTAACTGCACTTTTTGATTACTATTGTTGAAGTTATGCTTGTTCTAATTACTGTTGTGTTATAGTATTTAAAGCTAATGCTCTGCAGTACCACTCTGCAGAGTACAAGGTTACTTTTGTGATATACCCTAATTACTGCTATACTTTTACTGCACTTGAAACTACTCATTTAGATTATCTGTAGCTGTTACAGTAACTGCATCTGGATTCATTCAGTTAGACTGTCCATTGTTCATTGCTTTTACTGCCTACATAGAAATTACATTAGCCTATTGAGTGAAGCTTTTTAGTTGAATTTGCCACTGTTACTGATTTCCTTATTAACCCTACATAGTCTGTCACTTTTACATTTCTTTTTACACACTGCAATTACTACAGTAGTCACTCTTATTCTTTTATCCTTTAGCTAAAGCCTAGTTTATCACCTTTTTCTAACCCAGTCAGTTATCCTCTTCTTAACCTATCATATACCCCTTCATCTGTAATAGAAAGTCTGGATTCTCAGTCAGCTGTTTCCCCTTCTGTAGCCAGCTGGATAGCATTAGGTATTTTGAGGTAGTGTAGTAAGTGCCTCATGCTTTCCAAAAACTCTTTATTGCTACCTCACAATGATTGAGTATGTGAGAGGTCTAAGAATTTACTTAACTTGGAGGCTACTTCTCACCTCAGCTCACATTCAGTAAGCACAACATATGCACACTTACAGCACAGAGCAGTTCCAATAAACTGACTTATGTTGAAGTTGCTAAGAAAACACTAGCTAAGCATCCCCAGCCAAGGAGTAAGAAACTTATGACATTAGTATTCACAGCAATAAACTCACCTCTACCCTTCACACCCACACCTAAGACACATATATCTAAGAGTTACAAGGATGCAGACTCCAAGCCCTTATGGCGCACTGAGCCTGCGCCAAACCATGGTAATGTTTTTGTAATAGGTGGCTCTTTTTCAGGCATACAGACAGTGCATCTGTATTATATCACCAAAATGTAAATACATGGAATACCTCTTTATCAATCTGTTTTCAGCAAAAGCAAAACTCTGCAAACAATCGCTACGTTGACATTTTTTCCACAGTAAGTAACTAGTGGGGCATCTTCAGGAATTTGCCCTTTTCCCCACTGTAGTGTGATCTCAGAGTATATTTAGTTGGAAGGGCAACCCTCCCCACCAGAGTTTGTTTAAATGTCTCTGTTTTTATGGGATTGTTACGTTGGCCCACTAGTTACTTACCATGGGAAAAATTTCGATGTAACAATCGTTTGCAGAGTTTCGCTTTCGCTGAAAATGGGTTGATTAAGAGGTATTCAATGTATTTACTTTTTGCTGATATAATATAGATCCCGGACACCACGCTCATCAGGCTGGATAAGAATAGGGTGACAGTTATCTACCTTTCTAGAGCCAGGATCCAGGATGTAACAAAGTTTCTTAGGTCCCTCCATCCTGACAAATATGATTATCACCTGATAGTGATCCACAAGAGGGTAAATATCCTAAGACACTCTACCTAGAGAGGCATGCAGACGGACTTGATTGAGCTTGTTATGCATGTGTCTGAGGCAGGAAAGACAGTGGTCTTGATGGTATTTTGCCATCACCCAGAATGATGTCAAGATTTAAAGAGAAGATAATGGCCTTTAATAATTTGGCTATGCAGTTGGAATCATTTTAGCTGGGATCCAGTATGTATCACCTTGGGATGAGTTGGTTGCTTTACCAGGGATAGCCTTCATCTTTCTTACCAAAGCTTTTGCATTCTGGCTAAAGCCTTTGCTGTCCTCATAGTATCCTTTTTAGTCAGAGACCATCCGATGGACATTCCAACTAAGTAAATTCTAATTTAGAACACATTAATATTGCTCTACTCAATAATAGGAGTCTTTAAAAATGTCCAAACTTGAGGGCCTCCTTTAACATGAACACATTCATATATGCATAGTTGCAAAAACATGGTTTCAGAGCAATGAAAACACTCCCTCTATTCCTAGGTATAATGCATATCACATTTCAGACCCACTGGCAACTGTGGAGGAATCACATTATTTGTCTAGGATATCATCAGCTCAAAATAGATTCCTTGGAAAACAAATCGTGAACTCCTAGATGTACAATACACCCTAAACAAGACTATTTACCACTTTTTAGTTAGCTACAGAATACACTATGTGTCTCCTTCTGATCATGATAGTTATATTAACACATTTGCTGAAAATTCCATTAAACTCAAGACCTTTCTACGGACTTCATCTATCCATCAATACATTTGCTGACCAAAACTGACAAAGGTCAGCATGTCCAGTGCTTCAAATGCTAACTTTTTTCACAAACAGTTAACTATCCCATGGGGGCCCCAATATCATGGATCTAGTCCTTACAAATATGGCAACTTCTTGCACAGCTCCATATGTATCATCATGTCTTGTTAAATCAGACCATAATTTAGCAACCTTTTTCTATAAAACTGGTGCTACTTCCCCTGTAAAAAACTCTCTTTTAGGGACTTTTCAAAAGCAAACATTTGTTACTTGATGGCTTAAATAATTTATCATGTAAGCCTCTTCTGAATGATCATATTGCTAAGACTGCTACCTATGCCTCTGATTTCGACTACCACTTAAATAGTTGTATTGATAAGACTATCCGCAACAAATATAATGAGAAGTTTAAAAATAAAGCCCTGTGGTGGAATACCCATATAAATAAATTACACAAGAGAAAGAAAGTATGTAATGCTTACAAGAAGTCCCGTTCTAAATATGTTAAGGTCACAGTTAAGCAAATTAACAAAGAGCTTAATGGAACCATTAGGAAGCTCAAAGCTAAGTATGAACTTAAAATAATCACTAAAAACAAAATCAACCACAAATCTTATGTTATCTATCTTATCTCAGAACATTACGAACTAATACCTAAGAGTGTTTGGAGCTAGTCCACAATAATACTATAGTCTCTGACCAAAAGGAAATAGCTAATATCCTAGCTAACAAATTTATATTTATTTTATTTATATTTATTTATTGACATTTGTTAACTGCATTAGTCAGCTGGGTCAGAAACCCATTTTCAGTAGCGACCTGAGGAGAAAAGCTCCAGTTACAGACAGTTTACAATACATAATAATTCACAGTCCAAGATACAGAAATAAGAGAAGTACAGTAAAAAAGTTAAGACATTTTTTTTTTTTTAGTAAATGTTCAGTAAACAGCTGTCAGTGCAATCCATACAATTATTGAAGTGGTGGAGTACTATGTCTTAATGAAGTAGTATTTTAGGAACAATAATAGTGTGAGGTGTGAGAGATAAGAATGCATGTATAAGGTGGAAAGGGGTAGGAGGAGGTAGAGTAGGATGCTTGGGCAATATGAGGGCAAAACAGAAGGATGTAGAATAGAGTAGGATATAGGATTGTAGTGTACTTAGGTAGGGTCATGACAGTTGCAAGTCTTGGTGTTAAATAAGTGAAGTCTGAGGATATTTTTAAGTGTATAGGATGGGTAATGGAATGTATGTGTGTTGGAAGTTTATTCCAATTTAATATAAATTTTACTCCAGCCTCAGTGATAGCTTTCCCACAGGTTCCAGAGTCCTAGTCACTCTTATTTATTATGGAACAAGTTTTCTCAGCCCTTTCAAAAACTAAGAACACTTTGTCTATGTCCCTGGCAACATACAATGTTGCCTGATTATCAGTACCAAATATGGCCTTTCTGAACCTTACTAAACTCTAGGATGGCCCAACCATGGACCCTGGTAACTATAGCCCCATTAGTCTCACTAGCTGCAGATGTAAAGCTATGGAGTGCAATATCTCAGATTTCATTAGTCTGGACTTTGAAAATCTCATAATCCTGGACTGCCATTAATTTGGCTTTAACAAAGGAAGGTCCTGTCTCTTTAATCTCACTGATTACTTTGAAAAAGCAACTGAAGCAGTGGATAGAAGTTAGGCAGTGCATACAGCATGTATAGACCTGAAAACGACCTTTGCTTCTATTCCCCATGCAAGTATTCTTGATGGACTTGTAAAACTGAATATAAATCCTTATATTGTGTGATGGATAGCTAAATGGCTGTCTTACTGGACCCATGGAGTTTGAGTAGAAAGTGTTACTTCTGAAAGCAAAACAGTTACCAGTGGTGTACCACATGGTCTCAGGTTTGGGCCATTTCCTATTTGACATATATTTCTCAGACCTTCAGGTGGGCACTTCTCGACAATGGCTATCTAAGGTTGCAGATGAATGTAAATTGGGTGTTGTTAATTGATCTTCAACTGACTTACAATTGTTCCAGCATGGCTTGCACCATGTTAATGATTGATGGAAGAACAATGGTCTCAAGTTAAATGTAAAAAGAAATATGGCATAATTCATTTTGGTAAACATAATAGTTACCCTTACCATATAGGAGATGCACCCTTCCAATCAGATACTGTTATAAGGGATCTAGGAAGTCTTGTTGATAATTCCTTATTATTTGACCATCATGTCAACACAGTAGTTTCCAAAGTCTTTTATCTTGCCTACCTAATTTCCAAAGGCTTCTCCCCTAGATCCAAAGAAGTCGTAGTTCCTCTTTGTCCATATCATACTAGAGCCATTGTTGAATATAATGCACCTTTTGGCATATATTTATTTAAACATATCACACAGCTTAAGAGTTCTCAGAGATTCATTACTAAAAATATCAGTGACCTTAAAAATCATAGTTATCAAGACAAACTAGTAGCCCTTTCTCTGTACTCAGTCTCTTACACATTCATCTGTGGATATCCATATTTAGCCTTTCATGCCATGAAAGATCTAACACAATTTGATCCCCTGTCCTTTCACATAACTAATGATACTTCAAATGCACAGTTAAAGGAACTAAACTTTCCTCAGCATATAAATAAGACATGATGTTATGATAAATTCATATCCCAGCCCTCTGGAACAAACTATCACTTCACATCAAGCAGAGTAACCCCCTTGCCATCTTCAAGTTAACTCTGTATAACTTGGAAGGGTGGCCTCCAGTTCTTTGCATGTCTATCTTGTCTTGCCATCCTTGAGGCTATGGGGAAATTATAGGTTATTTGGATAGAATTGAAATGGGTGGCATACCGATTGTCTAGTACTTAAGATATGAACCTATGCTAGATGGATTCATCAAATTCTCAATGTAAATATAACAAATGCAACACATTTACAAATTATTCCTTTATACATAATTGAAACCTTGCACCCCTTCTGCTGACCAACTCCCATCTGAATACCTACAAATAGCCACAAAAGCCATAGACTATCCCATTTCTATCCTTATTAACAGAACTATCTCTGAGGGCAAAATCCCTGCTCTATGGAAAATATCCCATATCGTCCCTCTACATAAAGGAGGACCATCTACAGAGCTTTCTAACTTTCGCCCTATTGCTCTACTCTACCCATTAGCTAAGATATTGGAAAAATGTATTCACAAACAACTACTTAACCACTTACTACAAAATAACCTACTGGCAAACTGCCAGCATGGCTTTAGGTCATTCCATAGCACATCTACTGCCCTTTTATCCTTTACCGACTCTATATATAAAAAACGCAACAATAACTCATTTTCCTCTGCACTATTTATTGACCATTCAAAAGCCTTTGACATGGTTAACCATAACCTACTGTTTGACAAGCTAAAGGCTCATTCTCTTGATCCTCAAACCATACAATGCTTTAGATCTTATCTGGAAAATAGACAGCAAGCAGTACTTTGGCATAACAATCTGTCTTCACTACTTCCAGTAAATATTGGAGTACCCCAGGGCTCTAGCCTAGGTCCCCTACTCTTCTCATTATTTATTAACAACTTACACATGAACATACCTCAAGCCACCTGCATTCAATATGCAGACGACTCCACCTTAATATGTACAGCCAAGGATATATCCTCTCTCCACTCCCTCACCCAAACTGTTTTTCAGAATGTTGAAAACTGGTTTATGCAACACTGCCTCCTCCTAAATCCTAAAAAAACAAAACTACTGCATTTTACTCCTACTCATAAATCACCTATTCCTATCTTCTCTATAACCTCTAACAATGGTACCAACATTAACCCAGAGACTACAACCTGCCTACTAGGTGTAACTATTGATAATCGTCTCAACTATGATGAACACATAAACTCCGCTATAAAGTCTGTTAACAAAAAACTTGGCACCCTCTATAGAATAAAACCCTTCCTCACCCCTTCTGCAAGGAAAACAATTGCTCAGACCCACATCATTTCCACCCTTTTCTATGCCTCTGTTATATATACCAACCTATCCAAAAACAACCTCTCTAAACTCTCCACCTGTTATAATAGCATAGCTAGATTCATCACAAGTTCCCCCTTTAAAACTCACCACTGTCTTAACCTAAAACAACTTGGATGGCTAGAACTGCAAAACCATATATTCTTTCAACAATTACTTATTACGCAAAAGATCCTATACCACCCTAACAACACTCCTATCCTGACTAATCTAATTACTCCATATACTAATCTAGCTACATTACGCTCTGCTAACAAGGTTCTAGTTTTATCAAATAAAGCTAACAACAAAGCCGGGGATTCACTTTTCTCAAACACTGCAGGAAAATTTTGGAATCAGCTTCCTGCTGAATTATCTACCATTGCTTCTACTTCTCTTTTTAAAAAACATCTTAAAGAACATCTGAAAACTCACTGGCTTTGTCCATGTACTAACCGAGACTGACATCTTTTTTTTTTCACTTTCTATTCTTAACCCTATCCCTACTCCTGTAACCTTTGCCTCCAAATCTACTTACAACTCCTACTCTGTAATATGAGAATAACATATATATTATTTCCCTTATCTAAGACTTGCTCATACCTTCTAGTGTGATTTGTAGAATTGTTTAGTTTAATTTTTGTAGAATTGTTTAGTTTAATTTTTACTAAAATTATTTAATATACAAATTTATTATTACAACTGTTCACTAGACCAATACTACCTCTGTATTGTGATTCTTACTGGTTGTATACAGTGTTAACTTTGTCATTATTCGTGTTTGGAGCTTTTCTCCCCGGGCCTCTACTGAAAATGGACATATATCCAGCTAGACTAGCCCGGTCAACAAATGTAAAATAAAATAAATAAATAATACATTCCCTATAACACAACATTTAGTGGAACTTTCATTGCATAGCACATTCTACATGGCATTACTAAATCAGGAGAAGGAAAAAATGACAATGTACATTTCATAGAGCTGGACATAGGAAATAAAAGCTCTGTTCTACAGTAGATGGACTTTTTCTAGAGTCCAAATGGCAATTGTCTAGGAAATGAAAATATCTATAAAAGGTTGTTTATCTCAGATACAGGTGCTGGAATGAAGGTGAACATATAAGAGAGGAAAAAATATGCCAATAAATGTGTTGGCACTTAGAATTTCTTTAGACCTCAAGAAGTAGTAACTCATATGGTGCTGCTCTTGGTGTTTCACTGATTCACTACTTAAGTATCCTGTGAAAACAAAAAGCCTACTGGCAAAATGAAAGCTGGATCTTCTAATCCTGCAGACATGATTTGGAAGTCCCTTCCTTGCCTTCGCATATTCATATAGCCACCCAGTTACAATTTAAGAATATTCACTCTGGTCCACTTCTTCAATATCCCAGAACTAGACTTAATTGCACTAACCATGCCTTCTCCATCCTAAGCCCCAAACTCTGGGAATCCCTCTCTACGTATCTTAAAGACCTCACATTTTACCCCTCATTCCATGCTCAGCTTAAAGATCATCTCATCTTATGTCTGAATCAGTTTGCAAATGCATTTTACTCTGGATGCATCACATAATACCCCACTCTCCCTTTCACCAGGCAGGCACCTTTGCCCTCCTCACATTATTTCTCTATACTACTATTTGACATCTCCTCCATATCTCTTCTACATTGTACATACTGTGTGCATTGTATACATTGTTTGAAATTTATATTTTGTATATATTGTATATAGTTAATTGTATGTGTTCTTACCTTACTTCTGCTATCATTTACACTTTGTGCATTATTTCTTTACTATTTCACTTTCTTTGTCTTCTTCTTCCCTTGTTACACAAACCATCCCTTATTGTGCTTTATGCCGTGTACGTTATTATTAGTAGTATTACTGTTATTGGTTCATTACTATCTTCGCACAACATTTTGTTTGAATTCATAGCACTTCTTGTTAACTTGTTTGTCTACTGACATTTATACTTGTCTGGGCTGAGACTGAAATGGGTAGAAATGGATTAGTGCTCTATCAGGTTTACCAAATTGAACAAATAAATAAATACAGATTTTTTTTTTTATTTAAGTTGATATCAAAGTTGACCTGAAGAAAAAGAGAGTTTGACAGATCCTTTACAAGCATGCACTCTATAATACTCTTATAATGTCTTCTGAAAAAAAAAAAACATTAGATATACTTTCTTAAAGAAAATTGCCTACAGTAAGAAATAGTAACTTAACTCTGCAGAAAGTCAAACATTTAAGTAGACAGACATGTATTTTACATAAATTTCAATGTTGCCCACAAAAGTAATAGCACTGGAGGGGAGTGTGAGTTGTAAACCAATAAAGTCGAGTCAAATATAACAACTAAATAATTTAGTTAGCAGTTAACCAATTCTGGAATATATATTTAGTACATAATATGTGTAACAGAATAAGTTGCATTAAATATACATTAAAAAAATGGAAGGAAGAAGATGGGCAGCAATGCTAATTACAGCATTAATAACCAGGGAAAACTTCTACAGAAACAAAGGTTAAAGGAGAAGAAAAGATAACTAAACATAACATGAAAGAATAAAGACATATAACTGTAGATACATAGGGGAGTAGTGAACAAGAAAAGAAGGATAATGAAAGGCTTATGTCAATAGATGTGAAAGTAGGAAATGTTTCTGAATGATAGTGACCACACCTTGTTAATAACTGCTTATTTACAGAGGAGAAGATGGGAAACTCAATATATTCAGTTAAGTAGAAGTCGACAATAAATCGGGCTGATCTCAATCAATTCATAAGCAAAAATGATTCAAATGATTTTAAAAAGTTAAAGACAAACATTTCAGTGGTATTTAATGGAATTTACTCTTGCAGTGTTGAAAAATTAAAGGGATCTGGTAATACAGCATATCAACCTAGTTTGAGGAAAATATTTAAAAAGACTAGAAGTTGTCATGTTTGCCATCCCTTCAGAAGAATAAAAATGAGGGGAAACACTTGAAATGACTGTTTCCTCAGTTTGACCCCAGTTGAAGCTAAAAATGATTCAGCTGCAATTTGAACAGATCAAGAAGACTCTAGGAAACTAGATCCAAATCAGCATAACTTAAGAAGACCATTCCAGTCAAGCATAACCGATTGCATTTCTCTTATTATTGAGATTATTGAGCTTTTAAGCCAATACTGGCACTTAATGTTGTTTTATTATTTCTTGAGATTAGTGTTAAAGGCATCAAACAGAAATAAAAAGATGCATGACCTGCTAATATTTGTTAAAATTAAGCAGAATATAAAAAGTTAATGGAAAGAATCCCAACCATGTGGGAAATATACTATCTCCAACGTTATCTCTGTATTCATAAACATAATACATGAAAACATTGGTGGATTGCAGTCACTATGGCGTATATAACAGAATCATTGTTACAAATCTCAGTACACAACACAGACACATATTAAACACACCATGGACAAGGATGATGTGCTACCTGGAATAGCAAATGTGTACTATTATAGTAGATGGTCCTTGTCTTTGAATGAACCATATCATAGTTACTAGTTCATGTTAAGTGAACGTAACCATTATTATACACAGTAAGTAAATATGCGTGCATTGCTTGATAATGTTGAAGAAAGTCCTCAAGCTGCTACACTTTCTGTGTTTTTATCACAGTGCACTATATTGCTGATAAATCCATGCACTTCTCAGTTACAGGGGCTGTCTTTGCTAACTATGCTTGGCTTTGTGCGTTACGTTATAGTAGTTCCTTTGCCGTTTTGGATGGATCTTGACGTAGATGCACGTATGCCATAGTTCTCACCACCAGACGCCATGTCCACAAATACATGCTACAATCAAGGCTGTTATTAAAAGTTCCTGCTGCTCTGTCATGGAACAGGCCAGTTTTACATGTTTTGCCTCACCCCTTGCCCATGACAACAGAGCAATTGGCTCAAACATTGTATCCATTGGCAAATGCATTGCTGCAGCACTGAATCAATGGGGCCAATCAAGTCTAGTTGTCATGCCATGTTACTTGGAGACATAGAAATTACAGGGGAATTCCTGCATTGGCCCTCATCAGCAATTTGTTTAAGGATTTTGTACCATACTTCTGGTAATGTTCTCAACAATGTTTTATTGAGCATGTTATCTGTTTGCTTGGGAAACTGAGAGTGTTGTTTATGTTTTGAATCAGTTTATTTACAGTTTATGTTGCCTAAATTCCATCGTCTGCTGCAAAGTCTGTTCTGCGATTCACACATGGTATGGACTCACATTTGCATACATACAGTATACCTGCAGTCTTTTATGTACTCAGTTGAGTATGAACCTACGTTATGATTTACTGATATGCTTATGAATGGTGGATTAATATATACCTTATACCAGCTCTGTACAGTTTCTTGCTAAATGTATAAGTAGTGTTTACTGTTTACAAAGAACTGAATTTTTTTATCAGTAACAAACAACATGTTTCCTTTAATCAGTGTGTTGTAATTCTGCAGCAGTGGTTTATTGCATAGTTTGTACTTGTTCTGCTCTTTCATGCTTCATTGGTAATATGATGTAAAATATACATATGATTTTCAAAAATGTGAGGTATTTAAGGAAATGTATTAGCAAACTAAATGACTAAATAATGAGACTTATCAAAAAACTGCAGATGACCTTGTTTTGCATTAAAGGCTGCGGTGGTGGTGTTGCCCGTTCGATTCTCAGTTTAGAGCGTCTTCTGTGTGTCGACATGCGTGAATGGGCGTTCCTTCGTTGAAAGTTGTGCGTTAGGCCCGGCAAGCCAGCACGTAAAAATCAACTGCCAATCATTAGCGGATCGGAGTTCCGCTGTGGCGACCCCTAACCGGGAAAAGCCGAAAGACTTACCTTGTTTTGCATTAAAACATTCAGATATCACAGAGCTGAGAATTAAAAGGCTTCTAAAAAGAAAAGCCTTGTTTATGTTACTGAGCATTTTAGTTCTTGAAGCCATGAAAATATAAATTGTTGGGGAATGTTTTTTCTATGATTAGGCATTTTACTGCTATGTAGACTATTGCTGAATATCTGAACAGATGAATAAAAGCTGTTTAAGCATGTTTTATGGTGTTTTCTATAGTTATTATATGCAGTATGTGATAATAAAGACTGAGAAAATGAGTTCATGTTGTAATTTACTCTGATAGATTTTGGATTAATTAATTTGTCAGACATGACTGATTAACCCTTTAATTTCCTGAACAAATGACATGCCTGATGTTGTGTTAATTTCTATTATTCTGGTTCCAGTTGAAACTACAAAGTTGTAGAAGAATACTACTGAAAGTAAATAAGTAAAGTCGTGTGCTTGTAGTGAATCTTCTACTTTCTATTTACCAAAAATTATATTACAGTAGGAGGGGAAGCTGTGGTGGGAAGGTTTTTGTATAATCTCATTCAGAAGGCAGTGTGTTCAGTAAAGAATGTTTCAGTAGAGGCATGCTGACAGAATTATTATTATTATTTTAGCAGCATTATTAATATTAGCATTTGTTTGATAGGATTGCCCATCTGGGCATGTTGCCCCTTTTTCAGTGGAGGCCCGTGGGAAAGAGCTCAAACTATAATATATGTACAAATGATTTTAAAACTAAATAAAATATTACAATTACTTTAAGCACCTTGAAAGAACAAATACAAATAAAATGCACAGTAAAACATAAACAGAAATTTTGAAAAAACAACAATAATAACAGAAAAATCTTGATGAGTGGATGGGAAATAGGAAATACACCCCAGGGATCACTTCTGTGTCTCTGCTCAACAGTGGCACAGGAAAATAACTTTCTTGGGTGGCGTAAGCCAGGGAACCTTCTTGGCTAGGCTTACTTAGGCCCTTGGGCCGATAGCCTAGTACCTACCTATGAACCTATGACCCTATATATATCAATAGATAAACTTTTTGTGGGTCATAAATACAATCTAATACATGAGTATGACAATGGTTCAAAACAAAGAACGTGGATGGAAAGAAATTTCAAATTCATTTGTGAGACCATACTTTTAAAAAGTAAGATTTGAGTAAAAATGTATTTAAGTAATGTGTCAGTGGAAATGATTATTGTACAGCAGTGTGTAGGAGGAGCAAGGTAAAAAGGCAAGTTTGAGACACAACTCCAGGGAAATAGGTAGAAGTGTCACCTCAGAAAGTGGTTGAATCATGCATTGGATGTGGGAGAGCTTGAAACAAATGATTACTAGATAAGCTGAGTGAGATGAATGGGAAAGCTAAATAAGACGTACGATTATTGTCATGAAGAGTGGCTGAAATGTGCCAGTGTGTGCTTTGTGATGGGTAGAGGGAGCAACAGAAGGGATGTGATGTGAAAGGTGAAGAAAGAAGAGGGCTGATTAAAATCAAGGTAGTGAGCCAAGAGATATGGAAGGGATATAATGGAGAGTAATAAAAGTAATAAGGGGGTGAGGAGTAGAATGGGAAAGTGGTAAGGAAAGGGGAAAGAAAAGTAAGTGGTTTCGGTTGAAAGGATGATAGAAATACAGGCTGTAGATATTATATATTAGTATAATGTCCTTATTTAAGGTGACTGATAGCGCAGCTTAGAAATCACTATATAGATGGAGAGGAATTTTTCCCTTAGCCAGAATATGAGCAAGAACACAGCCATGTGTTCATTAGGTGGTGTTTTATTTGAAACTTAAAAAAAAATTCACCTGAGATTTATTTAAGGACAAGTAGGATGGAGTTCCAGATTTTAAAGATGTAGAAGAAATAGAGGGGGATCATCATCAGAGTTATTTCATAGGATTATAGGTTCATAGGTGTGCACTAGGCTAATGGCCCTGGGGCCTTTACAAGCCTAGCCCATAGGATTATCCTGGCATCATGCCACCCAACCTTAATTCCCAGTACCTCTGTCGAGTAGAGTCATTGGAGTTATCCACAGGGTGAATTTTCTATTTCCCATCCACTCATCAAGATTTCTGTTAAAGACGGTCAGCAAGGTGCTCTGCTTGACATGTATGGGACGTCTATTCCATAGCACAGGCAGTCTCTGGGTTATGAACCTGTCTCTCCAGTATGTTCTGTTGATTGTGGTAATGAGGTTGAGGTATCTGCAGCAAGTGGTGCAGAGGGATTGGGATTTCTTTAGATGTAGCCTTCCTAACAGGGCTGGGTCAGACATGGATTTGTAAGTCAAGCGGAGATCGCCTCTAAGTAGGCGATATGAGACAGAGAATAGTTGGAGTTTTTTGAGTCTGCCCATATAGGACAAGTGTTTAAGGCCTAGGATCCTCTTTGTGAGGTACTTTTGTGGCCTCTTCAGTTGTTGCAGGTGTCTAGTGAGGTACATGCCAAATGGGGTATTGTACTCTATGATTGGCCTAATGAGAGAAGAGTAGAGGGAGACAATAACCTCTTTCTTCCTGGATGCAAAGCCGTTAGTAATGAGATGTGCCACATAGAAGGACTTTCTGACCACAGTGGCAATGTGGTGATCAAAAGAGAGGTTGCTGTCAACCTGTATTCCCAGATCTCTTATAATGCCTTCTGTGTTCAGTGGACTACCATTGATGCGGTAATTCATGGGAACTGGGTTTTTCCAAAAGGGGATGGCGACACCTTTTTTTGGCATTGAGCTTAAGGCCATGGTTCTGATACCAGTCATTGGTCTCAGTGAGGCCATTCTGTAGAATATCAACATCACTTGGGGAGTTAATAATAGCTCTCAACTTCCAAACATTTACGAACTTTGTCAGCCAGAGTCCCTTCATGTTGGCCTGGACTTCAGAGAAGTAGATACCAAACAGGAGAGGACCTAGGACTGAACTCTGTGGGATTCCACTTGTGACTAATCAGCAGTCTGACTTGGAGTCAGCTACTTTCACACTGTGGGCTCTATCTGTGAGCCAGTTTGCAACCCACCTAGAGATATAGGAGTTGATGCCTAGCTTAGTGAGTTTTTCTATGATTCCTGAGGAGGGAATGTTATCAAAGGCCTTGACCAGATCAAGGCAGGCTGTATGAACCACCTTGCCTTCATCCACAGCTCTGATGACTGACTCAACCAAGTTGAGCAGGCATGATCTACCCTTCACAAAACCAAACTATGTGGGATCCAGAGTTTGGAGATTCCCTATATCCTTGTTTATTAGGTCCATGATGATGCATTCCATAGCTTTGCATATCAGACTCATCAGGCTAATGGAGCGATAGTTCCTAGGGTCTGTAGTCGCTCCTCCTTTATGGAGAGGGATGACTGTAGCAGTGCTCCATCCAATAGGGACAAAGCCTGAGGTGAGGCTGTGATTGAAAAGTGCACACAGGTGAGGTGCCAGTTCACTTTGTAGTTCATGTAGAACACAGCCAGGGATATTGTCACGTCCCAAAGAAGCTGTATTCTTTGCCTTGGACAGTGCTGTTTTAACCTGTACAGCAGTAATACTGGGTGCCTAGCAATCTACTGGTATTGTGACTGGTCCTTTGGGGGGGGTAAAGTTGCCACTGAATCTGTCGGCCAGTATATTGGCAATATCTGTTGGCTCAATATAGGAGGTACCATTGTGCAGTAGCTCAGAGCAAATCTGGGTATTGCCATGGAGATTCTTTATATAACTATAGAAGACCTTGTGGTTGTCTTTACTATTTGCTGCAATTCTGTTTTCATAGCTAGTTTTAGAGGATTTGATGAGATCTTAACTTTTTCTTCAGGATGATAAGGGAGTTTTTCCAGTCTTGGGACTTCACCTTATTCTGCATCAGTTTCCTCCTTCTGTTGTAGAGTTTGTTTATGGCAGGGGACCACCAGATTGGCTTCCTTTTTTTGGAGGAGAGCATCTTGGTTCTATTGGGTATGGCGAGATCCATGCATTTGTGTACGTGTTCGTACAGTGCATTGGTGTATGATTCGGCAGTCATGCAACTATTCTCCATTTGCATGGGTGCCATGAAGTTAGCCACCTCTGTTTTTAGGAGCCCAAAGATAGCTTTGGAGAAGTTTTTCATGGTGGTTACCTTTACAGGGTGGGGGTAGGAGGGATGTGAATTTTCAAGGTGATTAGTCTGTGGTCGGATCTAACCAGGGAGGAGTTGACTATTCGTGTAGAGCAACAGTTGCCCATGTTAGTATTGACCAGGTCAAGGATGTTGCTACCTCTAGTGGGGGTAAGAACAAGCTGGTCCAGGGCATTGGAATTAATGAATTCCAAGAAACGTTGGGCAAGTGTATTGGTACATGAGTAGTTTTCCCAGTTAATGGAGGGGTAGTTGAAGTTGCCTAGTATGAGAGTATTAGGTTGGACCCTAATATTCTCCAGGGTGCTTAGGAATGTGGAGTGTGAGTCTTGGGACATAGTTGGGGACCTATAGCAGGCTATGACCTGAATTGTTGTCTTACCCAATGTTAGCTGCACCTGAAGTATCTCTGATGCATTATGTTGGGCTACCAGTCTGGAGGTGTGTGCATCCATTATGAATATGGAAACAGCACTGGCTTTGGATTTACATACATAAATTATGGAGTTGAGTTTCCCACATTTGAGGAACTTACATAGGTCAACCTAGAGGAAATGCAATAGAAGGCACCTTCATGATCATGGTTCCCCCGACAGATAAGTAGGAATGGATATTCTACCTCCTTCTACTTTCAAGAACTTGTCCCTCTTCAAGTCTCAAATGTGTGAGAATGCACTGATTTTGCAATAAAAAAATATTACACGCTTGGTGACCAAGAACTTGAAACTTTAGATTGACAAAGAAATTTTGTTTAGCTATGGTCAACTGAATATTTCCCAATAAGATTAATGGGTACTAAAGACATATTCTTCCTATCTTCCACTACATGATTCTGACTTGAAAAGTAAGTGAGAAAATGCTGCCTATGAATACTCTATCATACCTTGCTGCAACAGATTGTTTTTCACAGGTACAATGATTTATTGGGTGAAATATTTCTTCTTGGGACTTTGAACACTAAGACCACAAATTATATTATTTGGATATACTTGAAAGGAGCTGTTGAACAGAAAGAAACATACTACAGCAAGATTTGACTTAGATGTCCATCTCCACTATTTCATCTTGGAAAACATGAAGACATCAGATTTCCATAGCCACACTTTATTTCAGGGAAGAGGAAACTAAAATACCTATTTTGAGTTCAGTGTCATCTGATATACAATTTAAAATGGGAACTGGAGTTGATCTACAAAGTACAGTATTTCCTGGAATGACTTTGGTAGGGCAAGAACAACTGCTGAATGCAACTATATTATATACACTTTCATCTGCAGGAAATGGAGGACTTATTTAAGTATTCCAAACAAAAACTCGATCAGAATATAACTGCAACCAATGATGACAAACTACCTTCACAGCAATTTCCCTTGGGATCATTTCAGCTTTTATTGCAGAGGAATAAACTTGTTCTGACTTATAAAAGTAATATAGCATGTGTAAGAATGGATTACTTTATTGTAAAATATTATTTTAAGAATAAAAAGATACTTTTACAGCAGAACCATGTGATGACCTATATCAACTTATTTAATTGATTCACAGCATCTTCGTTGAAATTATCCACTTATGAAGCACTGTTGGATGAAATAATCATAGAATATTCAGGATTTTTATTTCAGATGGAAGTGATAGCTTGCATTACAAGTCTTTATAAATTCTATAATTTTAATGACATAGATCTTAGCATTAAATTAGCTGCAAAGTTTTTTTATAGAGTCTCAAATTATTTCACTATTGCTATAGAAAAATGCTAAGTGCTACAATTCTTAAAAAAAAAGGAATTATATTGTCTTTAAACCATCATATAGCAATGAAATGTGGCGGCACTTACCAAAGAATAATACACTGAACACAGAGATAATCCAGAGGGCTCAAGTAAAGTCTGGTATCTCACCAATGACCCAGAGGGTGAAGGACTAACAAGAAACAGAGTATAAAAGATTAGTCCAGATAAAATCAGTTTAGTTAGCAGATCTAGGAGAGTCTTTCTGTCTGATACCCACGCTGTTGGAGGAATAAAGACACATTGTTGAAGTTTGCAGTAGTTTATTTAGTTAAGCAGATAGATGGATGAGTGTTCTTATTCTAATACATTACATTCAATATGCTAGTTATTTAAAGGCAGTTGCAGACAATGGTGAGAGGTTCTATGGGAGCTGATTTGAGGAAAATCTAGGAGATGGAAAAACATGTAGCCAATCCCAAAGCTTTGAGGTTAGTCCCCTATTTGAATATTCCTGAAAGACCTGTATGGATATACTAGCTCAGCAGCCTGTGGACTCTCATTCTTAGTTAAAAGGTTTTATTTTTATTTTTATTTTTAACTATTAACAAACAAAGCATGACAACACCCTATGAGCTACTACTATAGAAATATATTTAGAAAACACTTTCATTTGAGCTTCATCAGTTCCATCTAATAGAGTGGTTTCCACTTTGGTAATTGAAAATGCCCGTTTTTAAGAGGCTTTTTCCAGACTTTATTAGTCTGTTTTGTAACATATGCAAAATGAAAGGTTCTGTCTGCATCAGTGGGGCTTCTATTCCATGCAGCCAAGTATGAAGGCTGTATTACTGAACTTTTTCGAGTCTATCACATATAATATGAGAGGCCGTGTCCACGTTTATTGGACTCATTATCTACTAACATATATGAAAGGCTCATATTCTCTTGTATAACAAAAAAGATTTACAGTACCTGCTTGTAAGAGGCTCGTATGTATGATTAATGTGACCAGTCCCCATTCTTCTTCCTCTTGATGAAGACAGACCTTTTTATGTGCAGGGGAGGTAGTCACTTAAAGCTGCACTAGGTGATTCCCATTTTTGAACAGTACATGCATCCAATAGCATGGTATAAAATGAAAAACGTCCAGTGACTTTTGCCTCCATGTGCTCCCCACCCTGAGTGCGTGTGAAAGCAAATGTGAGACTGATATCCACAGGGCCCTCAGTAAACCTTCTAGGAAGAAGTTATACAACATTAGCAAAGAGGAACTGGCTGCTGTAAAAAATATGAGTCAAGATAAGACTCACAGGATTATGAAGGCAGATAAGGGAAGAGGCATCTTAGTCATAGATACAGCTGATTATAACTGCAAGATTGTAGCCATGCTTGACAATAACAGGTTTTACCATTAGTGTGATTTTATCAATGTGAATATTGCTTATAGTAATTTAAGAGAGCATCTAGTTACTACATTGCCAAGCTTTTTGACTTTTTGTTCACTCTCTCAACCAAAAATGCTAAGCTTCTTTGGGATCTCCAAACCCCATAAGAATATTTATGATCCACCCTACAGACTAGTAGTGGCAAGTGGGGTTCCATAACTGAGACAATATCCATCTCCCTTGATGCCCTGATAAAACCAATGGCAAAGGCCAACAAATCTTTTATTTTAGACTCTCTGTATTGTCTTGGTAAAATTAGAGATATTCCGGTTAGCAATTATACTATCCTAGTCACAGAAGATGTCGAAGCACTTTATACAGTGCTTTCACACAGCTACTGTATTCATGCTGCAACACAGTCATATGAAAAGGACAGGAATGTATTACCAGGAGGGACAGAAGTTCTAGGAAGATTATTGGACCTAACCTTTAGGAACAACTACTTCATGTTCAACATGTTTTATAAGCAGACTCCTGGAATAGCTATTGAGGTGGCCATGGCCCCAAGCCTGGATAATGTAGCTCTGGGAAAATGCAAGGAGGAGGCAGTGTACCAAAGCCCCTATTCTGCATTGATGAAATTATATTTCCTTTTTACTGATGACATGTTTATCATCTAGGAAGGGGGACAAAGCCACACTGAATGACTTTTACAACCATATCAGTAATTCCACTAGCTTCATGAGATTCACAACCTGTCACAACTAGACCTCAGTCAACTCTTTATACATAACCATATCCAAGGACAGTGAAAACAAATCTATTCAGAAAACCAACCAGGGTTAATATGCTGCTACTACAGAGTAAATGCATGCATCCCCAGATCACAAATAGAAATGTTATAAAATCTCAGGGGATAAAAATGTCATGTGTCTCCAAAGAGCTTAGAGATTTCATCACAAATCTAATCAGCCTATACCAATATGTCCTCATTAGGGGCTGCAGCAATAGATTACTAAACTCCATCATCTACCCCATCATAACTTTAATAGAGGCAGATGACCCGATTTTGAGGGACCCCCCCCCCCCCCCGGGAGACTCCTAGGGCTCAACAGAAACCAAAATTGGGATCCACAGGAGGACAAAAGAAAAAGAAGCATGACACTAACTTTTACAGTAGATTATAAAACAATCAGAAAGATCATGACTGACAACTGGGTAATGATTACAGACAAACAACTGGGAAAACTTATAGGACCTCATCCTTTTTCATATTTAAGAGAGCCAGGAACATTAGGGAGTGGGTAGACTGCAAATTCAGACTTGAGGGATACAACAGAGGAACTTATTCCTATGCCCCCCCCCTTCTTGTACTTACTACAGATACATGAGCAACAATAATTACTTCTTTTGTCCAGTACTCAGGAGAAAACTCGACAGCACTTGTTCTGGTAATTGCAACACTGCTTTTGTGATATACCGTGTACAGTGTAATGCCCGCAGTTGTTTTTACATAGGGAAAACTGTAAACAAAAAAAAATTCAAAATCAGGGTAGCACACCACCTGTCTGACATCAGACTCAAGATCCTCAGAAACCAACTAGCAAAGCACTGACATGATTTCCCAGACCATGGAGGTTTTCACTTCCATATTTTGGACAAGCTCACTATGGGTCCACTTAAAGGAAACAAAAGTGCGATCCTGGAAAAAATGGAGTTGAGCTGGCAGGTCAAGCTTGACACCCACCACCACCCTGGTCTAAACACAAGCATTTCCATTAAAAGTGTGCTTGTGCTCAGGAAACTAAACCTTAAATCATACAGCTAAAACACCTAACTCAGGAAATGGACATAAACTTTTAATTAATCCCAATTGCTGCTGTTAATATGAAAAAGTCAATCAAGTAATTACATCTGTAAATCACTGCATTTACACTAGCATGGTTTATCTGGTGAACTGGTGACATGGAAAACAAGCCACATTATATATATATATATATATATATATATATATATATATATATATATATATATTAGAGAGAGAGAGAGTTGTTTTCTGATGTAAGTGTGATCTCTATATGTGTATAAATCTATAAGTACTTGGCATGGGTTTGAAAGTGTTTTTTACTTCATTATGTGCACAAACTTTAAAAGCCACTTTCAGTTATTTGAAATGTGTTTTTTTTCTTTCTACTACTGATTTGGGACTTTGGTGCTAAGAATGAGAAAAGGTGACCTCCCGGTCTGATTGGCAGCCAACTCACATATCGATTACATCAGCCTCTTATATCATCTAACCCCACCCTGTGCCCTATGGCTCCATCACCCTCAGGAGATTGGTTGACTGCCCTTCAACCTGATCCTTCTCAGTTTCCAGCCCTTTATCTAGCCAGGCACAGAACTATCTAGCTCTCTTTTGCACTAACCTTACCACCTGAAACCTGAAGAGAAAAATAATCTCAGCAGAAGAGGCCTGACTTCACCACCTGGATCCTGGAGAGAGGAAGAATCTGAAAAAAAGAGCCGTCAGTAACTCCTAGACTCAGGAAGAAGTTTGACAGTGAAAACCCCAGACTGGAGTGAATTAAAACTGTGCTCTGGGACCAAGAGCATTCCATCTCTCACTGCAGCTACCCCACAGCAACCAGATATAGACACTGTAGCCACTGGGCCTGCATTTATCAAATTTTCTATAACATGCAGTACAATGAAAATTGTTGTTCCAAGGCAGCACTCCATACTGGTGTATTCTTTACACCATGGGCACAATTTGCTTATGCTCAAAGACATTCTAAGATTCTTATGTTTATTAAAAGTGTATACTCTGCAGTTCACCACTTGGTGGTTTATACCATGGGCACAGTAAACCCATACAAAAGGATCTGAAGTCTCAAACTTTACTCACTTTTTACTTTTTTCCTCCTGCTTGTGCACATCTATGAGCCCTGTAAAAATGAGCCATGTGACTTGTTTTCCACTTGTTTTCCACTGTAGGCTATTTTTCTGGATGTGTGTTGTTGTTGTTTATCTTTCGGCTTTTCCCGGTAAGGGATCACCACAGTGGAACTCTGGTCCGCTAATGATTGGCAGTAGATTTTTACGAAATGCCAAGGTGCCAGCTCGATGCCCAACCTTCAACGAAGGCACGTCCATTTACGCATGCATGTCTTTCAAACACTACTCAATCACGGGGAGGACATGCAGAATCCACACAGAAGGCACTCCCAAGCCAAGCCGAGAGTCGAACGGGAGAACCTCTTGCTGTGAGGTAACAATGCTACTGTCGTACCTACTGTTCAAAAATGGGAATCACTTAGTGTAGCTTTAAGTGACTACCTCCCCTGCACATAAAAAGGTCTGTCTTCATCAAGAGGAAGAAGAACGGGGACTGGTCACATTAATCATGTATATGAGCCTCTTGTAAACAGACACTGTAAACCTTTTTTGTTATACAAGAGAATATTAGCCTTTCATATTGTAAGTCAGGAGATAATGAGCCCCATACAAGTGGGCAACACCTCTCATTTTATGTGTGATAAACTGGAAGTTTTGTAATAAAGCCTTCATACGTGGCTGCAGAAAATATAAGTCCCTTTGATACAGACACAGCCTCACTTTTTACATGTTACAACACAAACTAATAAAGTTTGGTGATAACCTCATAAAAACAGGCTTTTTCAATTATCAAAGTGGAAACCACTCTATTAGATGGAGTTGAGGAACCTCAGGTGAAAGTGTTTTCTAAATGTAGTTTTATGGTAGTAGCTCATAGTGTGTTCTTATGCTTTGTTTCTTAACAGTTAAAAATATAAATAAAAATAAAACCTTTTAACTAAGAATGAGATTCCACAGGCTGCTGAGCTGGTAAACCCTCATAGATCTTTCAGGAATATTCAAATAAGGGACTAGCCCCTAAGCTTTGGGATTGACTTCTTGTTTATCCCTCTCCCAGATGTTTTTCCAGTCAGCTGCCATGGAATCTCCCACCATTGTCTGTAACTGACTTTAAATAACTGACCTGTTGAATGTAATGTATTAGAACAAGAACACTTGCCAGCTACCTGCTTAACTGAATGTACTACTGGAAACTTCATCAAGATATCTTTATTCCTCCCAAAGGGAGGGTATCAGAGAGAGAGAGAGAGTCTCAAAAATCTGCTAGCTGAAGTGATTTTATCTGGACTAATCCTTTATACTTTGTTTAAAGAATAATACACTCAGATGTGCACGGAGTTATTACAGGATGCTGATATATTATTGTGTGATGGATAGAAGATTCTAGTACTAACAGCCAACAAGATTTGAACTTATCATTACAGGTGGATGCTGAGGAGGGTATCATATCACCATTATCATTGTGTCACCTTACATTCTGCTGCTTTACTTACCTTTGCTTACTGCTCCTCTGATTGTTTTCCTAGGGTGAACTCCTCTGTGGCTCATCCCCCTCCGTTCGCCCTGCGGGCTCACTCCGCTCCTCTACCCTGCCCCCAAATTCCACCCGCCCCCAGTGGTCCTAAACTTATACTCTAACTGCCACACCCCTATGCATTAGGACCAACCTCTAACTCCTCCCCTTAAAGTGCTATTACCTCTATTATATTCTCACTTTACCCCTATCTCCTCTCCCTTAAAGAACCATCACTCATTTACCTTTATCCATTACCCTACCACTCTATCCACAAATATCCCTACATTTAACCACCTAATGTCTCAAGGATCCTGTAAACCCTTACCTTTATTACTACTCCTAATTATACTTATCATTCCCTATCTACTTACTCTCTATGAACACCATAGATTCCTAGGACTACATACCCACATCACACACACCTCTGTCCTTACCCCCAGCTCCACTCATAGTGTTAGCAACCTCCCCAGCTCAGCTAAGTACTCAGCAGCCATATTTCATAGACTCCATCACATCTCTCAATGTAACCCACTAGCTAGAAAAAATAAGAACCTAATTTTTAAACTTCTACAACTCATCCTAAAAGTTCATGTCCACTCCCTGTTAGATGGTGATATACACCCTAACCCAGGTCCTACCACTATCACAGCTACACAGCCTGATACACCAACAAATTCAATCACACAGACACTTACCAAGCCCTCCAACTCTCTCCTGATAGCTCATCTTAATATTCGTAGCATCAATAACAAAATAGCTCACCTGCATTCCCTTATTGATGTTTATTCCTTTGACATCCTCTGTCTATCTGAAACATGGCTTAATCCATCAATACAAGACAGTGCAGTTCTACCCCCTGGCTATAATATCATAAGACGTGACCGTAACACTAAAAAAGGAGAAGGCGTAGCCATACTTTATAAGAATGGATTACAAGTTATCTTGTTAGACTCCAAACCTCCACTTTGCAACAATGCAGAAATACTTCTAACTAAGATTCAGCTTAACAAAAGCAAAGCCATATATCTATCATGTGTCTATCTTCCCCCAGGCAATAACATCAACACATTAGAGGCTATCCTCAGCTGGCTCTCAAGTAACTACCCCCAAGAAACCATTATACTTGGAGATTTTAACATTAACTGGAACTCCTGTATATCTGAGCAGCCTTCTACTCATATCAACTTATATGGTTTTACCCAAACAATAACATCCCCAACCTGCACCAATAAAACTAACAACAAAACTAGTACCCTTGACTGGATACTCACTAATACCCCCCAACTAAACTATAAAACAGGCACCCTCCCTGAGGACATAAGTGATCACTCGCTTACCTATTTAATCAGAACAAAAACTGTCATCCTAAACTCTACCATCTGTAGAACTATTCGCACTACCAAAAATTTTAACCCTGCTCACTTTCAAGCTGAACTAGTCACCTGTGACTGGTCACCCCTGAAATACCTCCCAATAGATAATGCCGTGAAATACTTTAACTCTAAATTTCTAACCATTTTAGACAGCCATGCCCCATTACGCAGTTAGAATTAGAACCAAACCGGCACCATGGCTCACCAAAACGACCAAACAAAAAATCCTCCAAAGAAATAAACAATGGGCCAAATGGCACTCAACAAAAAGCTCCTCAGACCACCTGCAATTCAGACAGCTAAGAAATGAAACAAAAAAAGCCATATTAGCAGATAAAAGAAACTACTACTACCACCTACAACAAACCAACCAAAATAATCCCTATAAATTCTGGTGAGGCATCAATAACCTCCTACACCCTGGATGCTCAAGTACTCCCTCTCCCTCTGGCTCTGATCACAACAATCCCATCCAAATAGCTGACTCATTTAATACTTTTTTCACTGAAACCATACAATCCCTAGCCAACCAGCTATCCCCTAGCACCCCAGGCTCTGCCACAACCTTTACCAATAATTCTCATCAATTTCATTTTCAGCCAGTGCCCACTTCACTTATCTGTGACCTCATACAGAAACTTAAACCCACTACTCTCTCTGCTGATAAATTACCTGCAGAATACCTGCAAAAAGCTGCTAAAGTCATAGCCTACCCCATATCCATCCTCATTAACAGAACTATTTCTGAAGGATCTATTCCCCTAATCTGGAAAGTCTCTAACATAATTCCCCTGCATAAGGGCGGTAACTCCAAAGAGTTGTCCAATTATAGGCCCATAGCTATTCTATCTCCTTTGGCAAAAATAATGGAGAAATGTATACACATACAACTGCTAACCTACCTACTCCATCACAATTTATTAGCACCCTGTCAACATGGCTTTAGACCATTTCATAGCACCACCTCTGCTCTCTTATCCTTCACTAACCATATTAACAGTAATCGTAATATTGATACTCTATCCTCAGCTGTTTTTATTGACCTGTCCAAAGCATTTGACATGGTGAATCACCACCTCCTTATAGACACACTCAAAAACCTGTCATTGGACAACCATACTATACAGTGGTTCCAATCATACCTACATAACAGGCAACAGGCTGTACTATGGGAAAATACTTTATCTTCCCACGCCCCAGTCACTCTAGGGGTCCCGCAAGGATCTATATTAGGCCCATTACTCTTCTCCATCTTTACAAATGACCTTCATTCTGTAATTCCTCAAGGTGACTGTATCCAATACGCTGACGACTCCACACTCATATGCGCTGCTGCTACTCAATCAGAACTTCAGTCACTAACCCAAATGACCTTTAGTACAGTTGAAAACTGGTTCCTACAAAGACGTCTTATCCTTAACCCCAAAAAAACAAAAATGCTACTATTTACCCCCACCCGCAGAACCTCCCCACTTAACTTTACTATTACTTCAAATGATGGAACTATAATATCTCCTGAACCAACCACCAAACTACTCAGGGTACTAATAGATAACAACTTGTCCCTTGAACCTCACATTAATAACACCATAAAAATAGTAAACAAGAAACTAGGTTCCCTCTATAGAATAAAACCCTTTCTTACACCTCCAGCCAGGGTTACTATTGCTCGTACTCCACCTCATCTCTACCTTGCTCTATGCCTCCCCTATCTATACCAAAATATGTAGAAGTAATCTGAGTAAACTTACATCCTCCTACAACAATATTGCCAGATTTGCAGCTGGGTCCTCCTATAGAACTCATCACTGTATCAATCTGAATCAGTTAAGATGGTTAGAGCTGCCAAATTTAATACTTTTCAATCAATTAATAGTAGCCCATAAGATCCTGTATTTACCTCAAAATACACCCATACTTACATCCCTAGTCATCCCCTATAATAACCTCAATACCTTACGCTCAGCTAATAACCTACTTGTACAAATATCAAAATCCAACAACTTAGCTGGTGACACCTTGTTCTCCAATACAGTAGGTAAAGCCTGGAACATCCTCGCAAGCCAGCTAACCTCAATATCCTCTGTCAGCTTATTTAAAAGCAAGCTTAAACCCTACCTTAAATCACACTGGCTATGCCCCTGTGTTAACCCAGACTAAGTACCTAACTATTAACTAGACTCCCACAATTCCTAGCCTCCCATGATCATGATCTTGTGTTGTCTCACTAATTTTTAGTGAGCTTAACCTTCCTTAGGATTTTTCTCATGTAAATAAGTATATACTGTGGAATGATCAAACACCTTCATATAGTATCACAACCTATGTGTTAAATAACACTAGAAATCCATCCTTGTTTGCTGTTCTTCTATACCCTATCTATTGATCTCTAGTGTTTTTCTTTCTTAGGTTTTTGTGAGACCTTAGTATCTCTTATCATAAATTACTAGGTGTATTTAATTTTGTAATATGTTATAAAGATTTGTACTACACCATTTCTAATACAAATATATTAGTCTTATTCATCTATTCTTAGATAAATTTTTCCTTTTTCCTACTGAAATATAAAATATATAATCTTAGGCTTGTACTATAATTGTTAAAACTTCTTATGTACCAAATTATACTGTTATTGTCTTTGTCTTGACCTTTTATGTTGTTGTAATTTGTGGAGCTTTTCTCCCCGGGCCTCCACTGAAAATGGACATATATCCAGCTGGACTAGCCCGGTCAACAAATGTAAAATAAAAATAAATAAATAAATAAAATATCAGCTGCTCTGGAAGACTAATCAATGAATTTGGCTTACCATTATTTTATTGTTTACACAAATGTTTGATTGATCATCAGGCAGACCTATTTTCTGTGTTTTTAATAGTTATACTGAAAGAGTAAAAAACTTTTGGAGTTTTACTTTCTACTTTATTTAATGCCTTTCCCCTTATTTGATGGGTTTATTTCCATTGATTAAAACATGCAAAGGGATTGGGTAACATCATGATCATTTATATTTAATGCTTGAAATAGTACATACACATCAGTTGAGCATAGTTTAGGTTTACATGCATTACCGTATTTCTAACAGATAATAGTAAGAAGTAGCTTCTATTATATTTATTAGAATTTTTTTTAAATAAACATTTTGAATCTAATGAAAACATTTAAGATGCAGTGCCATAAGTGCAGTTTTTGTATTAATTTACATCACATGAAGATGGGTTCTTTGGAAGAAATTCATTTTAAGTGCCCAAGTTTTTCTGCTTAAGGTTTGATTCTGTACAAATTATTTAGATTGTTTATATTATTCTGTTTCAACCTGTTGTTCAGGGACTAAGAGATTTATGTGTGATATGAATATTTCAGGTGTGACAATTACTATTAATTATTTTAATTTAATATTAATGTTTTGGACAAGTAAATTGATTTCATGAAAGTATAGAAAGGAAACAGCTCATAACACATTTTTATACTTCCATTTCATATTCTGGAATTCTTTTTATGGGGTAGCCACTGGTATTCTGGGATGGAGATATTTATAAATGCAGCTTATAATATTTAAGACAACTACAGGGTGGTATGCTGATTAACTTCTTCAGATGTCATATAAAAAGCATGTTCTAAGGTAATTATGTATCTACTAAATTCATTGTCTCTGAATGCCTGTTGACCAAATACTAATCAATGAAAGCCACTTTCAAGAAACAAAAGACAAGAATCCACACCTCCATGTAATGACAGACCACCCTCACTCACCTTATATGTACCAACTCATTGGTCCCCACAACAGTGAGAAAGTGTCATCTCAGTCATTGTAGGAAGTGACTTTTGGTAATTAGTGCTCGGCAGAATTTGTTTGGCAGATTGCCTGGCTCCTGTTCTAAGTGGATTATGCATAATATGTGCATAAAATGTAAATACTAGGAGAATGTTGAAAGGGATTTATCGTTACATGTTATGTTCCCTGCATTATTCAGGTTACTGATGATGTACACAAATATTGGCAAGTACTGCTGTCTGATACTTTGCTCAGGCAAGTGGCAGTATCTGACAGATTATAATTTTCACATTGATGTATGTAAAGCTTATCTCACGGTGCAACTTGTAAGAAAGTTAATTGTTTATTAATTATAAAAGTATATTATCTTTAGTCAGCAGAGTGTGGTATTGTAGAAGTAGTTTACTCCCCTTGTTCTTAGTCTAAATGTTGCATGGAAGAGACAATGTGAAAGGTGCATCTGCACATTTTCATACATATTTGGAATAAATGCAATAACAACCCTTTAGCTAATCACGTTTATGAGAATCGCAAACAGAAGGCAGATAACTTCAGATTATGAGTTTAATATTTAGACAGTTCATTTGTCATCATCTTTATCAACCTTTTACCATTTTCTAAATGGGGTCACTGTGTGATATCAAGTGTCACAATCTCTCTCTATTCAGTGCCACTCTCTTACCTTCTTCAACACTCATGCCTGTCTGCTGCACGTCTTCTCTCACACAATCCATCCATCTCTTTGCTGGATACTCTTGTTTCCTCGTGCCTTCTTCTTGTTGGTCTCAAATCTTGTTCACCAGACTGTCTTCTGCTTTTCTGCACATGTGGCTGGACCATCGGTATCTGTTCTCTTTCACCTTTTCTGCAATTGGAACTACTTGGTTGGCATAATAGTTAATAGTTAAGATGTTTACCTTACAGACACAAGGTGCAGGGTTTGATTCTCACATGGACTAATTGGCTAGGCTTAAAATGACCCACAAAGGCAGTTAGCCTAGTACTAAACTATGAATCTTTGGCATCTGCTGTTATGTCCTCTTTGCTTTCTCTGTCTCACAGTGTGCATTCTACCACCCATCTCAGACAATTCTGTCATACACTACCCCGACAATCTGTGCCATTTGGCAGCTTTTGAGAACAGGTAAGAAAGGCAGTTGAATTCTTTAAGTTGATTTGTGCATTGATTAGTTAACTTAAGGCAGTTGTAGCTAATTAATGACTTAATTTTCTGTATAAATAGAATGCTTAATATTCAGTGTTAACCTGGCCAAGGCACCAAAGTTATGTAAAATTCAATGAAATTTAAAGAATTTTATAACTTTTTTGGTGAAATTTCTGCAGTGTGCTTTATCAAATCTACTAAAAATTATTTGAATGTCATCTCAGTAAGTTAACCAGATAGAGGCTGTAAATGTCATCTGATTAGATTTATGTAAGACATAAGACACAGCATCATGTGAAAAAGTTAAGTGAGGTAAATTAGGCCACATCTGATTTTAAGTGGGTCACTGAAAGGTAGCATGGGTGAAACACTGGTTAGGAAAAGAACACAGAGTGGAATATTAAATGGAATCCACTTGGACTTGGAGTCTGGCTGCAATAGGATACTTTAAGAGTCAGTACTTGATTTGTCTTTTCTGTGTCTAAATAAATGCCATGGTAGAACGCATGATAGAAAAGCATATAGTTTTATTCATGACACAGAGTAGCAAAATGGGTACTATACAAGAAAGTAAAAAAGAATGGAAAAGGATGTGACAGTGTTAATGAAATAATCCACAGCATGGCAGATTGAATTTCAGACAAAATGTTAAATAAGGCATCTGGTCCTGTAGCAGGAATTGTGTTCCAGTTTGGAAGGAGAAGCAATGCTGAAAAGCCATAGAGGAACCACATTGGAGCAGACCAACAAGAATGGGGCAGCTAGCATGAACATTATGAGACCATGAGGCAGCAGGTAATGAGTGTCAGCTCATTTAGGAGAAGGCTGTTAGCAGGTATCACACAGTAATAAATTACAACATATTATGATATTATGAACACCTGCTCTGGTGTCCAGTCACCATGATACTCATTAGTTCCAAGACACAGGAGGAAAGAGGGGAATAAGACAATAGGATATGAGGTAACATAGCAAGTAAAGGTGCACACAGGAGGCAAGGATATAGGGGGTGAAAGTTAGACCACATTTGGGGATAGGTATCCAATGTTATACATGTGTATGTATGTATATATGTATATATATATATATATATATATATATATATTTATATATATATATATATATATATAGAGAGAGAGAGAGAGAGAGAGATAGGGCATGATAGAAAAGGGGAAGTGGGGGAGGAAATCTGGGGAAATGAAGTCAGTACAGCTGCATAATTACAAGACAGTATAGACAAAAGGATGGATGTGCACAGACTAGGAGGGGGAGAGATGGTGTGGACAGAAACAAACACATGGTGGACAAATGGTGATGGGGAAGAATGGACAACATAAAAGGGGCAGGTTCTCACACAACAAGATAGGAGTACATCTGACAAAAAGTCACTGTACAATAACATTGATTTTCAAAAGTCCATAAATATGCATATGGACAAACATGCACTATGTTAAAGTACAAAACTCTGATTATGTCTCACAGCAGGCAAAACAGTATTCCTGCTGTATACCATCAATTAAACAATTTGAATGATCAATTAAAACCAAATTGAATTCCCAAAAAAAGGGGATTCTCAAAGGTCAATTAATTAGGGCCTCGAGAATATGTAGTGCAGAGAAGGATTTTCAGAACGAGGTTGCGCTGTTGCAAAAAATGTTTTTGGAAAGGGGTTACCCCTTGGATTTATTTCAGGTTTTATGTAATGAAGTGAACATTAAAAGAGGCACATTGTATTCCCCTTTATTGGGAAAAGAGGTTATTAGGGATCAATTAGTGGTTGAAAAGGACAAGATCAATGAAAAAAACAATGAATTTATGGGACCTAAATTTATTTACACTTTTTGTAGTCAAGCAGATGATATTGAGAGAACTATCACAACGTTTTGGCCACTTTTAACAGCACATGAAGAATTTAAAAGTATTCTACCGAGTAGACCGAAATTTGTTAGAAGGAAAGGGGTTAATTTGAAACATATGTTTGAAAGAAAACTAATGTTAGACAATTCAAGAAAACCTGGCACATTTAAATGCGGTGCATGTCAACAATGCCACGCAATTTTGAATGGAAAAGGCATATACCTACCCTCTAGAAAGATGAGAGTTGTCTCCCCCATGCATTTTACATGCAACTCGAGAGGGGTGGTATATTTAGCTGTGTGTATGTTCTGCAAAAGTTTTTATGTGGGAAAGACGGAAAGGGAAATCAAGAGAAGAATGTATGAGCATTTTTATGAGATGAGTAAAAGTAAGGAAACAAATGCTCTCTTTAAGCATTCCCTCACATGTCCCAATCACAATTTTAAATTTATGATTCTGGAACAGATCAACAGGGACTTGAGAGGGGGGGATTGGGAAGCTACCCTAGAATATAGGGAGCTAGTGTGGCAGCTTAAGTTAAATGCAGCAAGCTGGCCGGGTTTAAATGATACTATCAGTATAAAACCGATTTTAAAATTAAGAAGGGCCAGATTATAAGTAGATGTCTTTCACTACTTTTTATTATTAACATTATGCTCACGCTTAGTTACAAGCTTCCGCGGTGGTTTCAGACTAGGATACACACATGGCTTGTCTATTTACGCACATGTTTCTTCCTTTCTTTTCCTTTTTCTTCTGGCTTGATGGTCATGTTAACACATTTGGTTGTTCACTGGACCTTTTTGTACATACATGCATTCATTTCAACAGCTATATATAGATGCAATTTGCACATTTTGGTTTTTTTGTCTAGGACATGGTTTGTAGACCTTTTGTAGAGCTCTTTTTATTTACAAGCATATAACTACGTACAAATATGACAAAATGTTTTTTGGTAAAACAAACCTTTTTAAATGTCAACTTATGGGATTATTAATTATACTAATAAATTATTTAGACACAGTAGTGGGTAACTAAAAGTTTTCAATTGTTCAATTTTTTAACGTTGTGTAATGAATGAATTTACATGTTGAATATTTTATTTGAAGATACACACATACATATATATTTTTTTAAAAATGCACAATTCAATTTGGTTTTAATTGATCATTCAAATTGTTTAATTGATGGCAAGCTGCTATTTAAGTCAAGATGGTGGAGTGTTTTAATAACTTGACAAAGCTAGGAACATCCTAGTGAAAGCACTTGTACTACGTGATTTCTTTGGTGTGCTTTTATATTAAAAACCAGTTTGTGGATTTATTTGAACTTCGTGGTGTCAGTTTTGTGGCCGATTACTTGTTCTTGGCTCTGGTCTTTTGTTTTATTGGATTCCTGCTGTATAACAATGAAAGGCAATCAGTACATTTGAGAATGACAATCACCTGGGATTGGGTAATATGAGAGATAGTATATATAATAAGGAGTGGGTGAGGATGGCGCAGGAAGTCTTGCCTTCTGCGAAAACCATGTCATGCTCATAGATTTCCTGTCAATGTTGCACAGCAGGAATACTTCCTTACACGTTGTGAGACATACTCAGTGTTATGCATTTCAGTGTTGTGTAAATTCACTCACATTAGCAGTCAATGTTCTGGTCTTGGTGATTTAAAAGTTGATATTATTATACTGTATGTTGACTTTCGGATATCGAACTGACTGGGGATACATTGAAGTATGAGCAGAGGGATATCGATGGTTCCCCATCTGATGACTGGGATGGGTCAACATGGTTTTGTGGCAGGGACTACACACTTGTCTTTTGGCTCAATGCCACAAATCTGCCTGTCAAGCAAATTGTCAATCATCTCAAGAATAGGCAAGATAGAACCTACTCAGTAGAGATTAATTTGTCAATAATTTCCTCTATCCACTGCCTAATGGCTGGCTGAACTAAGCAGTTGAGCCAGGCAGCCTACCTGAGTGAGGTCAGAATCACAAACCCCAGTGAAGCACTCTTAGTACTGTTTCACGCCACAGCATCGGCAACAGCTGGGCAAAAGCAGATGATGGCTGATGGCTCTGAGTTTTATTAGAATTATAAGGAACTGCATGAAGTAGACACAGTGAGAAGGGTGATATAAGCAATGATTTCCTACAAATGGCACAATGTATGTAATACAGGTCAATAATTAACAATGAACTATCCCCACTTAGCTGAAACTCTCTGCTGCCTTCTGCAGCAGCCAACAGAAGTAGTCTCTCACTCTACCTGTGCTGAAATGTAAAAGGGTCAGCACAGCCTTCATATACAGATGTAGGTGATATACATGACAGTGCAAAGCTCCACTCTTACACATACATGAAAGAAAGCAGGAGTCTGGAAATGTACCCACAGCTTCACATCTAAGCCACGATCCCACATATATGCGCAAGATAGCAGAAGCCTGACATGGTGCTCACAGCCTAGCTATTAATCTACACTCTCACATCTATGTCCAAGCCTGATATATTTTTTATTTTTTTATTATTTATTTAACATGTATTTACTGGGAAAGTCCAAATGGATCAAGGACCCATTTTCAGCAGAGGCTCGGGGAGAAAAACTCCAAATAAACACATACAGTTAAAACATAGTAGATAAACAAGACAATAGCAAGTATTAAAGCACACCCAAAATAAGTGATTAATACTACATAAATACAAATAGGAAGATACAGTAATAGAACCTATAGTGCCTTTTTTAGGCAAGGCTCAAACATCAAATGCACCACCATAGTAGATACAAACAAGCAAAATCTAAGGGTAATGCTACTCAATGCTAGAAGTCTAAACCTCAAAATGCACTCACTTGAGGCACTCCTTAAGATGAAGAACATCGACATCTGTGCAGTGACAGAGACCTGGTTTAAGGCTCTAGACAGCACCCCTGCATTACCAGGCTACAGTTCTTACCACACCTGTCAGCCACCTAACCTGGACCGAAACACTAAAGGAGGAGCCGTGTCCATATTAATAAAGGATATCCAGACCTCTAGGCTAGTTGCTCAACATAATGCATCCAAAATTATCCAAGTACAATTAACACTGGGCAAGACTACAATTCAGGTTGTACCTTGTTTCAGATCCCTCGCCATGCCCCAGGATGCCCACTCCATGTTTCTCAATATACTGGATAATATTAAGGTGCAGCCCAATACCTCACCATCAAATGGGAAAACTACTCATGTACTAACTCATCTGCCCAATGTTTTCTGGAATTCATCAATTCCAACGCCCTGGATCAGCTTGTCCATACTCCTACCAGGGGCAGCAACAACCTGAACCTGGTCATTACCAATATGGGTAACAGATGCACCACACCAGAGGTCAACTTCTTGCTGGTCAGGTCTGACCACAAGCTAATAACCCTAGACATCCATATCCAGCCCCCACTCCCCATTAAGGAAACCACCATAAAAAATTTCTCCAAAGACAATGTCATGCTTCTTAAGTCAGAAGTGGCCAACTTCACGTCACCCACACAGATGGAAAATAGAAACACGACTGCTGAATCATATATAAAAGCACTGTATAAGCACATACATGAGTGCATGGCCTGTGCCATCCCCAACAGAACCAAGATGCCATCCTACAAAAAAAAGAAGGCAATCTGCTGGTCCCCTGACATAAACAAACATTATAATAGAAGGAAGAAACTGTTGCAAAAACAGTAAAATCCCATGATTGCAGGAACTCCCTGGTCACCCTCAGCAAGAAGCTGAGATCCCTCATAAAGTCCTCCAAAGCTAGTTACGGAAATAAAATCACCATGGATTCTAAAGACAACCACAAAGCTTTCTACAGCAATGTCAAGAATCTCAATGGCAACAGTCAGATCTGCTCAGAACTACAGCCCAATGGCACTACATTTACCAAACTAACTGATATTGCCAACATCCTGGCAGACAGGTTCAGTGCAAACTTTACCCCCCCTCACCCTCCCAAAGGGTCCATTTCCATACTGGAATATTGCAAAGCCCCTGTAATCATGGCCGCACAGGTAAAGGCCGCACTCTCCAAAGCCAAGAACACACCATGCATGGGACCAGACAACATCCCAGGCTGCATTCTGCATAAACTAAAGAACAAACTGACAACACCTAAGTACCATGTTCAACCATAGCCTCACTTCAGGCTTTGTGCCTATGGAATGGTGCATAGTGATGGTTATCCCACTCCACAAAGGAGGTACCACCACTGACCCCGGGAACTACCGCCCCATTAGCCTGATGAGCCTGGTCTGCAAGGCCATGGGATGCATCATCCTTGAGTTTATAAACTAAGATATAGGTAAACTCCAAACTCTGGACCCTACCCAGTTTGGGTTTACAAAAGGTAGATCATGCCTCCTAAACCACTTCTTTGAAGCAGTCACCAGAGCTGTAGATGAGGGTAAAGTGGTGCACACAGCCTATCTTGAACTCACCAAGGCTTTTGACACCATCACCCACTCTGGTATTATAGAGAAACTCACTGGACTAGGCATAAAGCCATATGTCACAAGATGGGTGGCCAACTGGCTCACTGACAGAACCCACACAGTGAAAGTAGCCGACTCCAAATCTGACTTCAGACCAGTGATGAGCGGAGTACCACAGGGTTTGGTCCTGGGTCCTCTCCTGTTTGGTATCTACATCTCTGAAGTCCAGGCTAATACAGCTGGTCTCTGGCTAATGAAATTCACAGACAACTGCAAACTAGGAGCAATAATAGATTCACCTAAGGATGTGGACATTCTACAAAGAGACCTCACTGAGACTGATGCTTGGTGTGAAAGTCATAGCCTAAAGCTAAATGCCAAGAAGTGCATTGTCATCCCCTTTGGGAAAAACACCGTATCCATGAACTACCACATAGGCGGTAACCTACTAAACACCGAATGTGTGATAAGAGACCTTGGGACACAGGTGGACACTCGTCTCTCCTTTGATAATCATGTCGCCACAGTAGTCAGGAAATCCTTCTATGTGGCACACCTCATCACAAAGGGGTTCTCTTCCAGAAAAAGAGATGTCATCATTCCACTCTACTCATCCCTCATCAGACCCATTATAGAGTATAATGCCCCTTTTGGCATGTACCTCACAAGACATCTGCAACAACTAGAAAGGCCACAGAAATACCTCGCTAGGAGGATTACAGGCCTCAAACAGATGCCATACGCAGACTGTCTCAAAAAACTTCAGCTCTTCAGCTCTACTCTGTCACATATCGCCTACTCAAAGGCAACCACTGCCTAACATACAAAGCCATGTCTAACCCAGATCTGATGAACATGCTATACTTAAAGAAATCTCAATCTCTCCAAGCCACATGCTCCAGAGACCTAAACCTTGTTACCACAATAAACAAAACATGCTGGAGGGATAGATTCCTGTCCCAGAGACTTCCCATGCTCTGGAACAGGCTACTCATTCATGTCAAGCAGAGCTCCTCATTAGCCCTCTTTAAGAGAAATCTTGACAATTGGATGGGAAACAGGTAATTCACCCTGGGGATCACTGCTGTGGTGTTGCTCGACAGGGGCACAGGAAAATAATTATCTTGGGTGGCTAAATCCAGGGAACCTCGTTTGGCTAGGCTTATATTAGGCCCTAGGACCTATAGCCTAGTACATACCTATGAACCTATGCACCTATGTACTAGATATATGATATTAAATAAAAGTGATATTGCTCATAAGGAATCCACAGTCCCACATGTATGTGCAAGATAGCAGAAGCCTGCCATGATGCTCAGAACCTCATAATGAATCTACAGTCCTACATACATGTGAAGCCTGACATGGTGGTCACAGCCCCACAATGACTCCACAGTCCCACATATAACTGTAAGATAACAGTAGCCTGATATGGTGCCATGCAGCAAAGCATGATATGCTTTGCTGCATGGCACCATATCAGCAAAGCATATCATGCTTTGCTGCATGGCACCATATCAGGCTACTGTTATGGTGCCATGCAGCAAAGCATGATATGCAGCAGTGCCAGAATATACAGATAAACAAGAGGCATGGCAAAGATAGTGTCCGCATAGTAGTATACCTGTTATGTCCTATTCCAATCAGAGTTAACATCTTTTATTATAAACACTTATGTAAATTAAAGAGAAAAGTTTAAAATTACAGTTTGAAAAACAGTAGCAATGCCAAACACTATAACATTTAGGAAACTGCTATCTAATGTCTGTTTCCCTGTGCCAGAGAAATTCATAGTGGCAAAATCATAGGTGACTATGCTGATAGTCTCCAGTTCTGGTGATGCCAATAAGCTCATGCAATAACAGCCAGGATGAACCAGACAGCCACCTTCCTAAATGAAGCCATACAGGGGGCTTGCATCTGCAGTCTGAGCTATCTGTGTAGGAGAAAGGGCATGGCTTTGATTTCCTTAGCACACCCGGCTGGCACTCTCTATGGTGCACTAGCATCGACAGCCATTGACATGAATATCCTGTAAACAAAGTAGTACTCTGTGATTCATACTGGCAATGTGATTTCTAAATCCTGAGTTGAGCAGTCTAGGGCAACCTCATAGCGAAACATACATAAACATGTAAGCATTCTGCAAGAGCCCTCAAATGTGACATGTCAGCAATGTGCGGCATGATCTAGCACAGTATGATATTGTCAGTGTGCTTCACTGAAATACAGCAATTCAAGGATGTTTGAGAAATTTACCCTCTTCATAAAACATAGGTTCATAGGTATGTACTAGGCTAATGGCCCTGGAGCCTTTACAAGCCTAGCCCAAAAAAATTGTCCAGGCACCGTGTCACCCAATGTTAGTTCACAGTGCCTCTATCCAATAGGGTGACTGGAATGATCCCTGGAGTGAACTTTCTGTTACCCATCCACTTAACAAGATTTCTCTTGAAGAGGGCCAGCGAGGTGCTCTGCTTGACATGAATGGGAAGCTTATTCCAGAGTATGGGCAGTCTTTGGGAGATGAACCTGTCTCTTCAGCATGTGGCATGGGGGGATTGGGATTTATTTAAACTTGTGTATGTCTGTGGCTGAAACAGATGTGTCACCATTCTATATGCTTAACATGCACAAAAAGAAGGCAGCAGGATGACCAATGCACTGGCCTGAAACAAGTATCAAGCAGCTGAGAACAGATTTGAAAGAAGGACACCCCTAAGGATGTACAAAGTGTTCTGTAGTACTGTAGTAAAGGCTCTTACCTTTAAACGCAGTACACATATATACATATGCTGATAAGTAGTATGGTTACCTGCAACTTATACCTGTGCATATAACCCATACATGACATTTGTAACAGTAGAGCCACACTGCAGCTGTGGGAAGACATCCACTATCAGGATTGCCTGTCTCTGTACAATCCCATATATCCTACACAGTGGTGCTGTGTGCATATGCACCTATGGCACATGCAGTGAACTTTCCCATGTGTAACCCCAACATCATAGCCAAATAACCAGCTGTCACCTTTAACCCTCCCACCTAGTTGTCCCTACTCATGCTTCCTGTGAAACTTGACTTTCACTTACGTACCTTCATTTGGGATAATTGGTTAAGGCTGTGAGCTGCAGTTCCTGTGATGCAGGATTTGATTCCCTCAGCCCTCATTTGCCTACTGTCTCACCTTAAGCAAGTTAGTTAACAAGACATTGTCCCTGAAAATGGATTCTGTGTACCCAATGGGCCTACCCAGTTAGCAAATGGGTATTACTATTAGTATCCCTGTGACCCTGTAAGTTACAGGCACCCAGTCTATATACATGCATATGTCTGTCTATATGACTGGTCTTGGTTATCACTTATTCTACTATGAAGAGAATAACATAAATGTGGCCCCTAATATACTCTCATCCTTGCCAAAACTTGTATTGTTCTGTACACCTATGGGAGCTATCTGTTTAAAATTGGTAACCTACTTTTTCTAGCACTCACCAGCCTACAGCTATATCTCCTCTTTTCATAGATATCGTATCGTCAAGAGTGTCAGGTGGCAGTGGTCTAAAAACTTTAGCCAATCTGAGAATGACACCTTTAAATAAGCACACAGGACACACAGGTGCTGTCTGTTGGTGGGATGGGATACTCTTCACCTCAATGGAAGGATTTCTGGGTGATATGCATTAAAAGCATCAGGGCTGTTAGTAAGCAGAATCACACAGGCCAGCTATGTCAGTGGCGTGTCACTTATATGACTGGTGGTGGACTTCAAGGTGTCATGTGGCATAGTAGCAGAGCTGTGTGCTACTGGAGGTGGAAGGCACCTCCACATATATATCGAATTTATCAATAATTGCCAGGGGAAGCCTCTCCCTGTAAACCTAAATTATGAGGACATCTCAGTGGCACTGTGTAGAAATGATGATCACACAAATGGAGACCTTGACACAGATTGTTGGAGTGGCCAGCCATCAAAAGTACAAGGGGGAGATGTACCAGTTTAGTAGTCTTTCTAAATGTGTGTGTACAGCAACTTTCCAGATATAAGGTGTAGGTAGATCAAAACTACTACTGCATATGTTTCCCATAGGTATGTCAGGTGTGTAGGCACAAAGTAAAGACAGTGGCAGTATGTGTCTATTGCACATGTCAATTTTCTGTACTAGTGTTTGCATATATACAGCCAATAGGATAGCTATGGTGGGGCACAGGGGGCAGCTGCCTTGGGAAGAAGGTGCTAGGGGTGCTATCAATGGATGCCGATCGGTGTTCAGTACAATGCATTATGGGCATTCAGAAATGAATGCCAATATTGCATTTGTGGTTAAAACTGAAGCTCTTAGTGCTGCTTGAGTGGAACAGAGTATAGCAACTGCTTTCTACATTATAAAAGGAAATAAAAACTTTTTTTTTAGAACTGAAGGGCTTAGTGCTTCATGTGTGGCACAAACTGTATCAGCAATTTTAAAATTTATATTCATTGAATATAATGCCCCCTTTGGCATGTATCTGTCCTGATCCATGCATCAACTGGAACACTTACAGAGATACCTTACTAAAAGGATACAAGGCCTAAACAACATGTCCTATATGGACTGACTCAAAGCCCTGTTACACTATACTCAGTATCTTGCAGACTGCTAAGAGGTGATCTGTGTCTGGCATACAAGGCATCTTCCAACCAATTGCTGATAGATTTACTGCACATCAGCATGTCAAGTAGCATCAGAAATATTCAGTCTAGGGATCTAAACCTCTTCTGCAACACCAACAGAATAGTTTGAAGGGACAGGTATATCTCGCAGAGGATACTGCTGCTGTGGAACAGACTCTCCATCCACATGAAACAAAGTTCATCCCTATCCATTTTCCAGTACAGCTTAGTTCTACGGATGGGAAACAGAAAATTCACACCATGACTCTCCCCTCTACTACTGATGGACAGAGGCAGCTACTAAATGCTTTATCCCATGCATGGGTCCTCTCAAATTATCTATGGTATGATCCCAGTTATTCTCATTAGGGATGATATATAATTATCAAATGGGATGGGAAGGGTCAAACTATAATCAAAAGGGAAATTGGCTAGGCTTAAAATGGTCCATAATGGCAGTTAGTTTAGTACTTACCTATGAAGCTATAAAAGGAAAGAAAATATTTTTTTCACCTTATTTCCAGGGAAACAGAGGACCGGGTGCTAGAATAGCTAGTTACACCACTGAGCACAACACAAGACCTCACATGCTGCATGTGTATTCAGACTTACTCTGTTCTGCCTTATATCATGCATTCACAAGGCTAGCCTGTTAGTATTGTGACATCTGTGCAGACCAGGTCAGGACAATAGACCAATATTACCACCCATGTGGGGTCATACAATGTTTCAGATACACAGACTGAGTCATTGTCAAATAACACACAGTAGATATCCATCTCCCTCCAGGGTTGCCCTCCACCCATTGCTTTGGGTGAAGTTACAGTCTCACCCACACCTGATCTAGAGGCTATACAGCTTGAGTGCTCACCATTCCTGTAGAAGGGGAGGCACCAACATAACTAAGAGAATGAGCACTGTACCCCTCCCCCCATGGTTGTGACAGCAAAAAAGTGCACTGGATCTGATTTGTGTAAATCCACTAAATAGCAGTCTGGTAAGGGATCCTAATACTGCCATATGTAGCAGCTATCCCCCCCACATGGTACATAGGTAGTGCTAGGATTCAAACAGCAGGTGTCAAGGCTATTATCTAGGCACAGTTTGAGGCTACCTATACTAGTATGGAAATGATTTATGTTATGCAGTGCTTCCATGAGGAGTACTGTAATTTCACTGTCAATGCCTTCAGGAGGCCATAAAGTCCACAGAGGTCTCATAAGGAATATGGTGCCACTCATCATAGCTAAATGGACATCTGTGCAGAAAATAGCAAGCACCACCTTCACTGCTCTGTCCAGTAGTGTTTTTCATGGTTGGGAGTGGGTACACAAATTGGATAGTCACATTGGGAGGCCATCACAGTGTACAGAGTCTGCTCCTGCAAGTCTTGGAGTATCTCATTCCACCTGCATATGTTGGTGACACCTGACAGCAACTAAGGGCATGACACTATACCAGAAGGCTCCATATAGATCATATTCTAGCAATAGTCTGACATTCATATAATGGGGACTTCTAGCTCTGCCGCATTAAGTTATCCCCAGATCGTGGTCACATAGTGGCACCCTCGTATACCTCTGGACCCACAGTATAACACCCTGCTTGTCACCAAAGGGCATGTCCTATAACAAAGAGTACCACTTTTCACAAAACCCCTGACTCTGCCAGTAGTGACACAACAACCCATCCAGTTTGTAATGTCAGCTGCTTGTCATTGTCTCCTCTGGCACCTGTTCAAACTGCGATGACTGTGACCCACTCTACTCTCACTTGTGTGTTGCATATGTGGAGATGTCCAATGCACAGAATGACTCACGCATGCACTGTTCAGCGTAGGTGTCAGGTGAGACTACGTGTCAATTTTTCTCTGTGTGATAGTGCATTACATTGTATGCTTGTCAATACCCACAGACTTGGTCTAGATGCTGACACTTTGCATGTGCTGTACCTGTGTTGCTATCAGGGTGTGTGTGGTGTGGTTGCTGCTCATTGTCTCTTGACATTGCTGTTGTCAGTGGATGATGTTAGTGTGGTGGCGGTGACAAGGGATGCTATAGCAGGTGCAGAGGTTCCCAGGACAGACGGCTGGTCTGCAGACTTCCTAATAATTACATTAGGTAGCATACAAACATCTTGCATACTATAGCAGGGTCATACTGCAGTGTACACCAAACATATCCAGGCAGTAGAACTAGGTATTTTGTGGGCCGGGCACATGCTGTTCAGTGCTTGTGCTGTGCATGTTGTTAGTGTTACTAACCATTTCTGTTTTGTTGTGTGAGTTGCACATGGGTATCATCATCCAGGGCTCCAGTGGGTATCCTACATCCCCAGAAACACCGTGAAAATATGTGAGGGTGGTGAAATGTACACAGTGTCTTTGTCTCTGTACGTTTGATCACCATAGTGCCTGCACTATGAGAAACACAGTCTTTTAAATTTTCATTACATTAGAAATAGCAGTATAGATGATTTGCAGGTCAGAAGTAGGAATCATGAGCCCTGCCAGGCTGTTATGCAGACACATTGTTTATCAACCACAGCTCATTCCACACTATGTGGCAGTTGACAGAAGAGCAGCCCTTCCTATCATCTTTATTGTGACATGTATACAATATTTAGTACCCTATATTTCAACAAAGAATAGAAGCTCATAGAAGCTATGCATGTTGGTGGCTCTCTACCCTGCTGTGCTGGGAAAAATATATGCTCATCCACATGTCGAAGTAGCATGTCAAGAAACATATAACATGTTTGGAGAGTGAGCTCATATGAAATGCCCAGTATATCCTCTATTTGTCACCAGAAGGCTTCTGTAGCTAGTATAGGAAATGCTGCACCTATCTTAGTGCCCACGGAACAGAACGGAAATACATTACTCTTGATCCTGCTTGTGGATAATAAATGCCAGCCAATGCCGGTAGCCTCAGACATGATGTGTCAGTAGACAGTCAGTTAGCTAGGAGTAGCTGATATGTTGACAGTATAGTTTTTATTATCACTTCCTGAGCCATTTCATATTGCTGTTTGAGGAAATGAAGCTTATAGACAATTTCTTCTGCTGCACAATGCAGGAGCTACTGCTCCCAGGATCACTGCTTGTTGTAACTCCATGAATGTCCATGTACTTTACACTCGTACAGCAATGAGCGACTTACTGCATGCATATTTTGACTTACCTCTGTGAATCCCTACTTGCTTTCAGGTGATCGCATTTGCATCTCATTATGCTCTGACTAGGCTGTGCGCATTAATTTGTACATCATTATATGGTTATTTGCATGTTTTACTCCAGCGCAGTTTTCCTCATTGTCCAGTAGCTGTAGCTTGTACTTTGACTTTGAATGCAATCAAACTCTACTTCTAAAGAACACACAAATGCAAAATGGTCTCAGCATGCCTCTCAGCTGCAGTGATTTAGGTTTAATGCTTAGATTTTGGTCTTCTGATTTACCTTTGTTCCTGTTAGATATTTTTATGTTCCTCATAAAGTCAGACTTGTTTATAGATACATTACTTATAAAATAAGCTAAGCCCAGACAAAGATTCACTATCACTAACCATATAGGGTACAACATATAAAGACCTTCTACTGTGAAATGTAGGACAGCTCTCCTCTTTCTGACCCTGTACTGTGATTTTTAAAGGCAATTGTTGTGATTTTTAATACTTGAAAGTTCAGAGGTAATGGTCTCAGAGCAGATAATAATTCCATGACAGAATGCAGCTTAATTCTGGCACAAGACCTGCTGTTTCAATAACTCCTAGGAAGTTAATATCTCCTTGTTTATATTGTTATTATCCCATATATTGACCATTCTAGTTCTGAAGAGAAATTATATATTACTGAGAAGTCATAGTGACTGAGGAAGCAGTTTGTAAGTCTAAATTATGACTGTTAGCATATTGCATTCTACTTTAATGTTATTAGGGAACAGTGAATGATCACTTCAGGAAAATCCTATGGATAGGCAGGCACATGATAAACTGTAGCTGAGCTTTTTTTTTTATCATTTGTGCAAAAACTTGTCAAGTTCCTTTAACCGTACAGCATATGTGTTTTGTCACTGAAACAAGGTCATGTTTAGTCAACTTTTAAAAATAATGTAAACTACTATCAAGTGTTTGCATTTTGCAATCAGGTGTTTTGAATTTCCTATTATTCCTAAAAGGAAACTACCCTAGAAGCAGAATCTCAAAGCGGGCCTTGCAGAATTTAAAATGATGTGCATGTCTGGTGGCCATACAAATGTCTAATTATACCAGAAGTATTTAAGTGCAACATCAGTGGCAAACAATGTTCATTCACACTTGAAGACTTTTATGAAAAGACTATTCACAAACTGAACACCCATCATGGCTTTTGTAAAGGTCACAGGTTCCTCTTATCAGACTTACCAATTACATATTCACAAGAAGGTATAAGAGAGGTGACATGTTTCCTTATACACTGGCTTCTGATACTGTCTGCCATCATAATTTTTTTTAAACAGCATAAATTCTTTAAGCCTTCAGGATTCTGTGTTCTATAGCAATAGCCAGTGATCAGTGTTGCATCAGTTGGAGAGAGTCATTATCATTCACTTGCAGTGACAACATAAGTAACAAGGAATGCATGCATACACACCCACACACACACACACACACACACACACACACACACACACACACACACACACACACACACACACACACACACACACACACACACACACACACACACACACACACACACACACACACATACACACATACACATGCATACACACGCATACACATGTATACACACATACACGCATACACACACAAACTCACACACACACACACACACACGCACACGTATATACACACACACACACACACACACACACACACACACACACACATGTATACACACACACACACACACACACACACACACGTGTACATACACACACACACATGTATGCACATACACACACACACACACACACACACACACACACACACACACGCATGCACTATTTTCTAGTTCAGATTTGTAATACACGATCTCTAATTATTATCAAGATTTGCATTCAAATACATTTTTTATTGCACAAGGTTCTGCCTATACCTTGGGGACTCAGTGTTGCACTCTATTTACTACAGTAATATCTGTGTAGTTCATCTTATGGATGCCTTTTTAGTAATTATGCCACAATGTGTATTTTACTGCACAAACTGATGTTTTCAAGCCACAACATGAATACGAATCTGTAACCACAGCAAGTCAATATAGTTAAATCACAATACATACCGGCTTTGTTGGCTCTTGTTTATAACTGATCTGTGACCAAAAGACAGTGTTCAAATCTCAACATGTTTTTCACTCCACTGTATAAAGTGGTACCACATCAAACTGATGTATTCAGATTACATTATTATTTTACTTTATCTGCATTCTAAAGTGCAGCTGTCATTTACTTTTATAACCATTGAACTTGTACAGTATTTTAGCTCTTCCTTTAAAAGCACCCTTTGCTAAGAGCATCTCCTAATTAATAAATGCAATAAAATATTTAAATCGCACTTATCTAGAAAATAGTCTGAATATCGCATGATAAAATGTACACATTTTGTGTAAACTTTACCTTAAAATGAGAATGAATTAGCTTAAGATGACAGATTGTGTTGCTACATGTCTGAATAAAGAGGGTAACTTGAAGAGAAAGCTGTCAGACTATAAGAATAGCATTCGTCTATTCTTCATGGTATTGAGAAAGTTCAGGCATTTCCTGTCCCAGGTAAAGTATTACCAAGGCAATGGAAGTACAACAAATGACACAGCAAAGGTAATGCCTTAAAAACAGGCCCTTACTTTGGACTGCTCAGCCATGTGAAGGAGTATTGATTCCTTGGCATTTTCCTTTTTCTTTCATGCATTTTAGCTGATGAACAGATTGAGGATGATGCTGTGACATGTTGGGGATGTAAGATAAAGCTCTCCAGGTGCACAGGTGCATATAGTCTGGTGATCTTTTAGCTACATATATTTTAGATACCTGCAGAATTGACTACTGTTAAGTGTTGTTAGTAGTGAAAAGACTTTCATACTCCTATCATATGCTTCCTGACAGACATACACTCTACATCTGAGATGACCTACTCTTTTACTAATGCTACCTCTGACGAGAGAGACTGCTGTCTGGGTACTGATCACTATTCTACCTGTGGTGGTTCCTCTAGCATGCCTTCTGTCATACCCTGCAACACACCTGCATGCTGGCCCCACTACAGTGCCATATCTATTGCCATAGTGCTGCCATCTTTATAGGATGCACTGGTTTGCCTGCATTATGCATGCACTAAGCCTTCTAAGCCCCCCTACCAGTGCCAATTATATCTGACATATTCTAGGCATGGATCAGAGACGTATACTGTTCTGTACTGGTGGCTCTCATATGTCATATTATGTGACATTCAACCATTGTATGTGGCCCGTGTCTATGCAACTGTTCATCAGCTGTGGCTGTATCCCCATGACATTGTGTACATGTTGCCCTGTAGACCTTCAACCAAGTCTGTCACATCTTTGTATGTCCCTTGGCAATACAATAAGGCACAACAGGTTTCTCAGCTCATTTAGCATAGACCCTGGAAGTCACTCATTGCTAGACATGGACTGTTCTCCTTTCACATACTTGGGAACCAATTAGGTACCATATCATCCTACGTCATGTACCTTACTCGCTGCAACAGCACCTTTGATTTGTTAGGTGTATTGTATACATTGTAATTATATGCGTGAAAACATTTTACTCTATTATGTATTTCTGAGCCAAACAGTGTTACTTAGTATTGCTATTGTTCTTTCCTGTTATGTCTGTCTCTTTATAAATTTTTATAACTATTTGTTGCTTTTCTTTTGTTTCCCTCTGTTTATGTAACTGTTTTATGCAGTGTCAGACCCAGCTGTGGTTGCGTGCAACAGCAATCACCTCACCAATGACCTGCCTGACATCCCCTACTGGGTCTTCAGCTTCCCCCAGGTCTTCCTCTCTTCAGTGTGACATAGGGCATCCAGCAGTAGGTCATCCTAGAGGCCTCTGTAATTGCCTTCATGGATCTGTCACTATCAATTTAATTTCTCCAAATATTTTTGGTTTCTAATATTATGATAGGAGTGGACCCCATTTCTAAATCAGGGTATGGTTAAAGTTTATGAAATTAGAATGGTTTCAGTCTTCGATATTAGCCAAAAGTGATCTTTGAAGCACCCACATTGTGCTCAGAATTGACTCCTTCTGTAATTCATAAGGAGTTATGTGCACTAGGAACACATCTAAATACAGCTATAAATTCTGTTTTATTATACCTTTTACTCCTACTGTTAGAACTGTCTTGATATCTTTCTTCCACATTGCTCTTGTTTCTGTCTGCAAAACCTGGTATTTTATGACTTTGTATCTCACTGTAGATAAGACACAGTAATCACTGGGTATAGAAATTTCAATGGTCAACGCTACTTTTGTCTTTTTTCCTGGAGTACTATATCTGGTTTTCATTTATCTCTCTTTTGAACTATTGATAATGGGTGATCCCATGTGATATAAACTTCTTCATTCTCTACAATGCTTTGTGGTTCTTGTTTCCAGTGCTTCACAACTACTTCAATATAGTAATGTTTGCACTATCCCCAATGCAAACGTTTTGAGACGTTATCGTGCATTTCAGGTTACAGTCTTTCTGCTATGAATGTATCACACCCAGCAACAAGATATGTGACTGTTTCCAGTTCTTTTTTTACAGACCAAAAATTTGAAAAATATATAAAATAACAAAAACGGAGAGTCCTGATGACAAAATTCACATTTAATTAGTAAAACAACCAAGTATTAAGTGTTTTCAACACAAACCACAATGGGAACTTCATCAGAATACGTATTCAGTACACTGTCTAGCAGTCATAGCCACTCCATAATTCATGAAAACTGCCTCATAAAGCTTCATGTACATTAACAAAGTTATGGAAATTTTCCTATCCCAATGCAAGCTGCATTTATATGTAACACATATCCTCAACAATCCCTATTAAGCCAAGAGACAACTATGGATGTCTCTGTGAGTCCTGCATTAATAAAATACACTCTGGAAATTTTCTAATAAAAAAAAAAAATCAATAAAGGTAAAGGGCAATCATGGCTACTTCACCAGAGCTAACAGTAGCTAACAATGGGTGTGAGACATATGTGGGGAACACAGGTAACACCCACCCACCTAAAGAAATAGGGAGATAGAAAAATAGATATGGTTATGGGTGAAGAAGAGAGACACACAAGAGGTATGTTAGAATAGGAAAAACTGAGCGACAGTCAGAGGGGCATGGGAAATTTTTTTTTTGGGAAGAAATAGGCCCCATTTTTTTGTTTTTTGAATGGAAGGAAAGGAACAGACAGAGAAAGAGGAAGAATAGGGCAAAAACAGCAGGTATACACATGTAACCAATATCACAATGCATGACAGACAAAGGTCAGAAATAAACAGTAAGGAAAGGTAAGGTACACAGGCAGCACACCCTGCAGCACGGGCAATGGAAAGTTGACAAACAGGGTGGGGATGCATGCCAGTGAGGGTGAAATGCAGAAATACATATGTACCTATGCACTATTAATTATGATATGTTGAAAACTGTGTGGCAGTCATGTCTGGATGTGTATGATGGATGGCAGTTGTATGTTGTAGGGTAATAAATATGGATCATAGTACACATTGGATACTGAATCCATTAAGCAAGTAGTCCATCAGCAATGCAAGTGTAATCCAAATAACTGCACAAATGAGCAAATGCAGCCTATGAAATGCTGGAGAATACCAACAGAGGATAGAATACAAGCTCTGACCATGGATGTGAAAGGAAAATGACCAAGCACAGTGCCAAACAGCAGTGCTGCACCAAAGCAACACAACCTAAACAGATGTGCAATGGAATGCATATGTCACAGAAATATGCCATGTCTGAGATAACACACAGGTGTAGACATATATCTATGACCTTAACTGACCAAACAGGAAACTATCAGAAAGCAGTGTCAATACACATATACACACCAATGAAATGTAATAATGTACATTCTTTAATACTATATAGCAGCTATCAGGATGTGCACATGAAGTTCGACAAATTACACTGGTTAATATGTAACCCACAAGTATAATAAGAACAAGGATGTATTGAAAGCTATAGCCAGCAACTTGTGTGCATATGGCCTGCATCTGTATATAGTTTATAGGGTTGGCACAAGGTGACCTTATAGAAAAACAACTATATGAAAATGGATGAGAATTCCCAGGAAGGTGAACA